>NC_057795.1:318096334-318327967 GCF_018294505.1 Triticum aestivum
GCTATCCATTCCTGTTCGAGGGACAGCTCTTTAAAGGGCAAGTTTATGATAAATGTATGGATAGCATGTCCGGGCACAGGACTACTTAATTGAGTATCCGGGCGATTGCAGCTCAGACCTGCGTCCTCGGTCAAGTCCGGACACATCTCTTGTGATCCGAAGAACAGTTTATACATCTCCATGGGTGTCGCACCCATGAAGTGTTGCAGAGCTTGCAGTCCGTCTGGATTGAATTCCCACAGGCGGAGGGGGCAACGTTTGCAGGGCAGAAGGCGCCAAATCAGCATGACCTGCGCCACTACAACCAGATTGATCTCCCTCTCTTGGAGGTCTCGAATACGACACTACAACAGTGGTACATCCTTGGACGGCCCATAGTCAAGCCCTTTGTTGACCCATGACGCCAGCCGTTGTGGAGGGCCCGGGTGAATGGCAGGCGGCGCCACCCATCTGGTGCCCCTGGGAGCGGTGATGTAGAACCACTCCTGTTGTCACAAACCAAGCTCCTCTTGAAAAAAGCCCTCGGGCCATGGAGCATCAGCCCTCTTGCTTATAACTGCCCCTCCGCACTCTGCCTGCCGCCCCTCGATCATCTTCAGCTCCATGTTGAAGGTCTTGAGCCAGAATCCGAAGTGAGGGGTAGTGCGGAGGAAGGCTTCGCATACAACAATGAACGATGAGATGTGGAGGATGGACTCCGGATCCAAGTCATGGAATTCCAGCCCATAATAAAACATGAGCCCCCTCACGAAGGGGTCCGTCGGGAAGCCTAGACCCCGACGGAAGTGAGACACGAACACCACGTTCTCATCATGCTCGGGAGTAGGAATGACTTGCCCTTGGGCAGGCAGCCTATGCGCAATTTTGCCGGTTAGATACCTGACGTCTCTCAGCTTTAGCACATCTTCTTCCGTGACGGAAGAAGGCATCCACCGGCCTTGTAGGTCGGAGCCGGACATTGTCGAAGGTCTGAAGCGCCTGAATCTGGAGCCTTGGGTGTTGGAACTCGAGGCGAGGGGCAGATTCGATTGAGATTAAAGAAAAGGAATAGGCCTTGGTCTCGTTATAAAGGGGTTGAATACCAAGAGCCATCCCCGTGACCGTTTGGGACTCGCCTTTCGATGGAGGAGGCGTGCCAACGAGCGCGGTTGGGTTACCCATGCTCGTATTAATGAGAATCCCGGAATAAGGGGACACGATCTCTGCTTTGACAAGACGTGCCAAGGAAACCGCTTCGCTAAACGCACTGAGGTGGAACAGTAAAAACAATTCGAATAAAGGCTTGGCCGTGGTGTGACATCATGCCACGAGATACGTCAGCAGATTGAACTTGTGTAAATATTATTCTCTCTACGGTGGTATGTGGAACTTGTTTTGCAGAGCCGGACACTATCCTGGTGTTCAAAATCTTCTATGAATTATTCGGAGGAGGAACCCACCTTGCAATGCCGAAGACAATATGCGCGCCGGACTCGTCGTCATTGAAGCCTGGTTCAGGGGCTACTGAGGGAGTCCTGGACTAGGGGGTGTCCGGATAGCCGAACTATCATCTTTGGCCGGACTCCAAGACTATGAAGATACAAGATTGAAGACTTCGTCCCGTGTCCGGATGGGACTTTCCTTGGCGTGGAAGGCAAGCTTGGCGATACAGATATGTAGTTCTCCTACCATTGTAACCGACTCTATGTAACCCTAGCCCTCTCCGGTGTCTATATAAACCGGAGGGTTTTAGTCCGTAGGACGAACAACAATCATACCATAGGCTAGCTTCTAGGGTTTAGCCTCCTTGATCTCGTGGTAGATCTACTCTTGTACTACCCATATCATCAATATTAATCAAGCAGGAGTAGGGTTTTACCTCCACCGAGAGGGCCCGAACCTGGGTAAAAACATTGTCCCTTGTCTCCTGTTACCATCCGCCTAGACGCACAGTTCGGGACCCCCTACCCGAGATCCGCCGGTTTTGACACCGACATGTTCCCTTGAAGGAAGTAGGATCATACTTCTCTTATTGAGGAACAAACTTCATCTTGGCGTATTGATCTTCTTCCCACTCAACTCCATTGGCATTGAACCTTTGTTCAAAACCAACACCTTGATTCTTCCGGTGCCTTCCTTGCTTGCGTACAATTTCCTCGAATTGCTTACTCCCGGCAAGGCTCTTGTAAACACCTTTCTCTATAATTCCCTTCAATAAGCTATTTTCTTGCTCAAGTGTAACTTGGCTAAGAGAATCATTAGTGGAATCAAGAGAACTACTAGAAGCAACAATATTGGATTTGACATTATTATTGTTACTACTAGAGGAAGTATCTTTTCTGTACTTGTTACTAGACTTGACTTGGGGCATGTAGGTAGATAAGAGTAAACGCTTGGCAATGTAAGAAGAACTTTTCTTGCGGAGATCATCATTGATTGCTTTTAAGAACTCATGCTCTTGCTCAAGATTGAGCTTTTCAAAGCGTAACTTCTCATGAGCCCTTAAAAGTTCTCGATGATCTTCGTAGATAGTTTCATGAGCTAACTTAAGAGTGTTTAGTTCTTTAGTTAGAAGCTCAATTTTCTCCTTATCATTGTCATTCGTTTTATCTTGATTAGCATGATTAATTGACGTTTCATCATAGTATTCATCACTAGAGTTGTCAACAAGTAAATCATCATCCACAAGCAAGTCATCTTCATCACTATTGAAATCAACATACTCAGGATGTGTTACCTTTGGACCTTTGGCCATGAAGCATCTTCCAACACCTTCATTTGGTGAATCAAATATGTCATAGGAGTTGGTTGACACAAGTGCTAGACCGGCAACACCTTCATCTTGAGTATATTCGGAGTCAGAGTGATAGCTTCTCTCGGAGTGATTGTCGGAGTCGGAGTCGGATACCCATTCACCAACATGAGCTTGATGTCTTCGTTTTGTGTAGCTCCTTGATTACTTGTCCTTCCTATCCGAATCCTTGCTTCTCCGTGAGGGTCTTTGTTCATAACGATCATCTCTACTCCTCCTCTCTCTTGGTGGTGATTCTTCTCTTTTGCTCCTTCTTCTTGGGGAATCTTCTCTTCTTTTGTAGGGTGCCGTACACTCATTGGAGTAGTGTCCGGGTCTCCCACAATTGTAGCAATTGCGCTCTCGACTAGAAGATCTTTTGTCATTGTAAGACCTTGACTTGGAGCTTCTTTCTTTGCTTCTACTCTTGTAGAATTTGTTGAAGTTCTTCACCATTAAGCTCAATTCTTCATTGAAGGTTTGTTTCTCACTTGATGATGTGGGGGTTTCACTTGAGGCTTTGTAAACACCACTTGACTTGTTGTGAAGTTTCTCCTTATCCTTGAGTGACATCTCATGAGCAACAATTCTTCCAATGACTTCCGTTGGCTTGAGTTCTTTGTAGTTTGGCATCATTTGAATCAATGTGCACACAGTATCATACTTTCCATCCAATGCTCTTAGGATCTTCTTGATGATGAAATTGTCGGTCATCTCTTCACGCCCTAAGCCGGCAATCTCATTTGTGATAAGAGCAAGCCTAGAGTACATTTCAGCGACACCTTCACCATCCTTCATTTTGAACTTGTCAAGCTGACTTTGGAGCACATCCAACTTGGATTCCTTGACGGATTCGGTACCTTCATGCATATCAATCAAAGTATCCCGAATTTCCTTTGCATTCTCAAGACGGCTGATTTTGTTGAATTCCTCGGGGCACAATCCGTTGAAGATGATATCACAAGCTTGAGCGTTGTATTGCAGCATCTTTAATTCTTCCGCATTAGCTTCACGGTTCAGTTCTCTCCCATTGAAAAATTCACCTTGCAAGCCAATACAAATAATTGCCCAAACAGTGGGTTATGTCCAAGAATATGCATTTTCGTCTTATGCTTCCAACTAGCAAAGTTAGTACCATCAAAGTAAGGACCTCTACGGTGATAATTTCCCTCGCTAGACGCCATACTCTCCTAGGTTGTGAAACCAAGGCTATGACCACCAAAAGCTACGGAAATCAAAGCAAATGGAGACCAAAGCTCTGATGCCACTTGTAGGACCTTGAAGTATGTCTAGAGGGGGGGGGGTGATTAGACTACTTGACCAATAAAAAACTTACCCTTTTCCCAATTTTAGAGTTTGGCAGATTTTAGCTACCTTAGGACAAGTCAAGCAATCATCACACAATTCAAGCAAGCATGCAAAGAGTACATAGGCAGCGGAAATTAAAGCATGCAACTTGCAAGAAAGTAAAGGGAAGGGTTTGGAGGATTCAAACGCAATTGGAGACACGGATGTTTTTGGCGTGGTTCCGATAGGTGGTGCTATCGTACATCCACGTTGATGGAGACTTCAACCCAGAAGGGTAATGGCTGCGCGAGTCCACGGAGGGCTCCACCCATGAAGGGTCCACGAAGTAGCAACCTTGTCTATCCCACCATGGCCGTCGCCCACGAAGGACTTGCCTCATTAGCGGTAGATCTTCACGAAGTAGGCGATCTCCTTGCCCTTACAAACTCCTTGGTTCGACTCCACAATCTTGTCGGAGGCTCCCAAGTGACACCTAGCCAATCTAGGAGACACCACTCTCCAAGAAGTAACAAATGGTGCACTGATGATGAACTCCTTGCTCTTGTGCTTCAAATGATAGTCTCCCCAACACTCAACTCTCTCTCATAGGTTTTGGATCTGGTGGAAAGAAGATTTGAGTGGAAAGCAACTTGGGGGAAGGCTAGAGATCAAGATTCATATGGTAGGAATGGAATATCTTGGCCTCAACACATGAGTAGGTGGTTCTCTCTCAGAAATGGTAAGTTGGAAGTGTAGGTTCGTTCTGATGGCTCTCTCCACGAATGAAGAGGAGGTGGAGGGGTATATATAACTTCCACACAAAATCTAACCGTTACACACAATTTACCAAACTCGGTGGGACCGATTCACAGACTCGGTCGGACCGATTTAGTAAACCTAGTGACCGTTAGTGATTTTTGGTGGGACTGACATGCATCTCGGTGAGACCAATTCGGTTAGGGTTAGGGCATAACGTAATCTCGGTAAGACCGATTACACAAACTCGGTGAGACCGATTTGGTAATAAGCTTTCCAGAGAGTTAGCCAGGTAAACTCAGTGGGATCGATTTGCTCTTTTCGGTGAGACCGAAATGGTACAAAAAGGAAACAAAGAGTTTACATTGCAATCTCGGTGGGACCGATCGCTCACTTAGGTTAGACTGAAACGTTACGAAGGGAAACAGAGAGATTACAACCCCATATCGGTGAGACCGAGATCCCTATCGGTAAGACCGATTTGCTTAGGGTTTGTGGCAGTGGCTATGACTTTTGGAATCGGTGGCGCCGGATAGGAAGAATTGGTGTGACCGATTTTGGCTTTGAGTTTAGGTCATATGTGGATGTGGGAAAGTAGTTGAGGGTTTTGGAGCATACCACTAAGCACATGAAGCAAGAGGCTCATTAAGCAACACCTCATCCCTCCTTGATAGTATTGGCTTTTCCTATAGACTCAATGTGATCTTGGATCACTAAAATATAAAATGAAGAGTCTTGAGCTTTTGAGCTTGAGCCAATCCTTTGTCCTTAGTATTTTGAGGGATCCACTTTCATCATCCATGCCATGCCATTCATTGAGCTTTCCTGAAATAATAGTCTTGGAATAGCATTAGCTCAATGAGCTATATGTTGTTATGAATTACCAAAACCACCTAGGGATAGTTGCACATTCACATGCACACGCGGGTACATGGGCGGACGCAATTTTGTACCAAGATCCACCCCATGTGATAATTTGACGCGTGTAAAGTCATTCACTTCATTGATGGTCAATTAATACAGTACATGCAATTTGAGTGGACGTGAGGGCAGAAGAAAGACATTACTACTCCACTGCGCGCATGCGAGTAGTTAAATCATGGGTTGCTAGTAGTACTTCCATTGGTCTCCTTCGTATTTGTGCCAATTTTTGACAGTAACATACTAATATTTACGCATCTGAGCAGTGTAGTCTACTTGAAATTTATGTTCCACTAAACTCATCGGGAGCCGTTTCGGGCCTCGAAACAAAAACCATCAATTTATCTTTACCTTGTTCCCATCACATTCGAAAGTACTAGTGCTACAATTAAGTGCAAGCCTGCTCACACCTACTAGTACGTACCAAACCTGAACGTGTTCCCACTTTGCAGGTATTAGTACTAGTGCTAGTACTTAGGTTATAAAAAGGGGAACTACCTAACCGAAAATTACACTACCTTTCCTCCTCATAAGTGCTTCCTCTTCGTCCGTCCTTGCCATGGCCGGTGCGCAGAGCTCTAGGTCGAGAACTACTCGTAACAAGGGAGCAACAACCAAGGCTGCAGAAAAAAAGAGAGGGCTCGCCGCCATGTAGAGACCTCGAAAGATCTCTCACGGGCAGGCGATGGCTCCCAGGAGCACCCTAGCCGCAGAGGCGAACAAGCTGAGCTGGCGGCGCTAGAGTCGTTATCCCTCAACGGCATGCCCGATCAGCTCAATAAGCACCTCAATAAGCAGAAGGAGTTCATCCATGGCTTGGTGGAGCTGCTGAATGAGATCTTGAATGACATGCCCATTGAGCTCAATAAGCAGGGGGAGTTGACCGCTGGCTTGGTGATGCTGCTGAAGAAGAGCATTGCCTCGGAGAAGAAGGCGACCGGCAAAATCCTGCAACTTCAGGAGGACAAGGCGAAGCTCCTCCATGAGCTTGGCCTGCTGAAGGAGAAGAACGCCGGCTGGAAGAAGCTGCATAAGAGTAGTAGTTCCTCGATGAGGATGCTGCAGGCCCTCGTCATGGAACAGAAGGAGGAGTTGGCGAAGCACCGCATCGAGCACCCGGCTGCTGTCAAGGTATATAATGCGGCAGTGGAACAGATGATGAAGGCTCACATCGAGAAATCCTGTGTCATGGACAGACTGAAGAAGATGGCGGAGGAGACGCGCAAGGAGATGGAGGTCGTGGAGGCGATGAAGAAGCAGTTACGACTCCGCGGCGAATTAAATCATTTGGGGTGATAATCTTCCTTCTTCTTTTGCTCCTGTGTTTCTTATTTTGCTTCGGGTGTTCCGCCGCATGTGTCACGTTCTCTGCGAGGCATGAATAGAACAATGCTAACAATGAGATGACTAGCAAATTAGATCATTTTTATCGCCATATGGCGCTGGGCTGTCGTGTTTCGTGCTCCTCCATCGTAGTACTACTCTAGTGGAAAACTTGAGTATACCGCACGGTTCTTTGCTCCTCCTCAGGTCGTCGGCACATTTATATGAGCAGTCAAATCACAAGGCCCCGCCTTCCAGCAGTAATGAGCCGTCAAATCACAAAGGCCCTCGCCTCTCATGAAAACGACCAAGCTAGACTGGCCCGCCCTCTAGCCTTTAAAAAATGTATACATTTGTACAGTAGTAGTATCGATGGATTGCTCCATGGAGCAAAACTAACAAGATGAAATTAAAGAAAAAAGGTGGTACATATAGAGAGCTCGTCGCCAAATTATGCATACAGTACTATTAAAGAAATAAACAAATTAGCATACCTATTTAATTCTTGGGTTCTTATTATTTATGCCACTAGTTGTGTATCACTACTCAGTTTTGCCATTAGAAGTTACAACTACTCAAAAATGCCATCGATCCATGAGATGCCTGCTCAAAAATGCAATTAGATATCTAAAAAATGCCATTGTTAAGTTAGATGTTTGCTCAAAAATGCCATTAGACATTGTTATTTTCACGTCAAACCCGTTGACCATGTTACATGACAAAAATAAGCCGATTCTCACAATGATAAGTGTGGCCCCGATTGTCAGGAGTAACCAAGCGAATAATTTTACAGGAAAATAAGAACGCTGTTGGGATCAAGTAGGCCCCACACTTTATTTTACTGTAGTGAGATAGAGGGAGAGCTGGCATGTTGGTCCATCAGTATTTATGTCATTATAACATGGCAAAAGAGATTTGAGTCACATTACTGGTGCCCAGCACAACACACCCCTCAAATAAAACTAAGCACCCTGGAATTCTTTGACAAAACTAAGCACCCTAAAATTCTTTGACAACTAAACTGCTGGCTATATGATGTTGGCCATATATATTGTACGTATATAATGTGAAGAAACGAGTGGTAGTACTATGACAACTAAAAGATGAAATGTAAGAAATATAACGAGAAGAAACATAACATAGTTCTGCTAGGGGCTCAGCATAACACACCCCTCAAATTAAACTAAACACACCTGAAACTAAACTAAGCAACTAATCCGATAGATACTTACATTAGAACCACCATGAGCAACGACACTGCCACCTTACTCGGAGTCCTCATCCACGTCCTCAACTTCGTCCTTGTCCCTCTTCCTCTTGGCCGATACTTCTTTGCTTGAACCACACACTTGGCTCTTGCTCTTCATCCAACCCTTATAGATATTGAAACAAAGGTAGCCATCCATTACAGCATACTGGATGTGGTTTATATCTAGTACATTCCACTGCCATGCATGACGATGAAACGTGTGCGGAGGTTTCTCCAGTTTACTGTACGAAGGATGAACCATGGCTCCTGCTAGGGTCAGCATTGAAGGCAAAGGGGTTGCCTACAACAAGGCATATCCGACCCAGGACTCTTTTTTCGTTCATTAAGTCTACAGTAAAGAATTCGACTAGGCCGCCCTTGAGGAAGTTCTTAAATTCCTCGCACTCAACGTCGGCATGGCATATGTGGTAAACCAAGCATAAGTCATGCACGCAAACCTGGATCACAGTGGGCTTCTTCTTCTCTTCCTCCTTTAGATCCTTCTGTTGTCCTAGGACTATGGTGTACTCAACATCTAACCCAGCGACCCACCCATCATTTGAGTTTTCGAACATGCGTCTGAATTGAGCAAGGCATCCTTTCACCGTCGCGGAAGAACGGGTGTAGATGACGTCGAACTCATCGCCGGTGATGGTTCTAACCTTGTACTCACCACCAATCATGGAGATTTGGGACGCCATGGATTTGGGAGGAGGGTTAGGATTAGTGGAACTGCCGTAATGTGAAAGGACGGGATGACTAGGAGCAAACTGACGTAATGTTAAAGGACGTCCGGGGACGAGTAGGAGCGAACTGCCATCGGTTTTTCGATTGTAAAAATGCTGAGTGGGGCGTGCGAACGGCAGGGTAGTGGCTTGCCTGGTGGATAAATGGATTCATGCACAGCACTATGGGGGCCCAATTAGATGTCATGTCTACTCAACGCCCAATTAAATGGCTTTCGATGTCATGTCAAGTGTTGGGAAAATTACAGGTGATATGAAGCTTTCCATTCTCCCATGATACGGGCTTCCGAGAGCCCTTGGATCTGAGATCAAACGGTTGCATGGTGTGATTCTAGACCTATGGGTGAATATCCTATCCTGGAGGGTTATTCTGCAAATTTTCAGCAACTTAGCATGTGATCGTTCGATCTCAGATCAAAGGGCTGCCAGCAGCCCGTATCATGGTCGCGCCTACCATGACCATCACCTCGCTCGCACGGTCGCGCCCTTGGAGATTTAACATGGTGCATTAGGCTATCTGATGTTGGCATGTCATACATAGTCATCACTTGGTCACTCATACTACAACAAGGTTAGCTATAAGGTTGGCGATAAGAGTATTTTTTTACTTCTCTCTATCTCTTTCTTCATAGTATTTATTGCATTTGCCAAGGAGTGACCTCTTTCAATGAAATGGTGCTTAGATGAGGTGCTAAGGGCATTAAATGGCTTAGTAATCAAGTCCCCAATGCATAGGTGCTTAGCAATCAAGTTTGCTTCATTTAATTAACTATAGACTCAAAATTGTCTTTTCACCTAGGTACACGCGCTTAGCACCGTTTCTTCCTTGGGTCACCAAACTAGTCTCTCTCTACTTAATTAACTTTCCACATCAGACTTTATGCCTATGTGGCAAGCTTAGCACCTGTAGGAGCAAGTAAGTACAATAGTGGGCTATAAGCCTGCTTTACATGGCATTTTTGCATATGTGAAGGAAAGAGGCAAGGAAAAAGTGGAGGAGTGGGCTCTCATGCAAGAGCCAGCCTCTACATGGTGGAGCATTGGGAGAGGCACCTGTATGGAGGTGGTCAGGAATCAAGAGACTCAAGCCGGTCGTAGCGCCATAGTTAAAATGATAATGGCAAGTCAAATCACGAGGCCCCACCTGTCCAGCAGTAACTCACAGTCAAATCACACAGCCCTACATTTGCAGCAACCTACTCCCTCGTCTTCTCGCGTCTCTGTCGAACTGACTAGGCGGAACAGCCCCGCCTACCATGCAGAAAAATCCCCGCCCTTGACTTTTAAATAGTACAATATACTAATTTTGTATCCATGGATTGCAACATGGAGCAAAGCCTCAAGAAAACGGCGGTACACATGTACGGAGTATACAACATGCCCGTCGTGTTTGCGTTGCACCCCAGACGGTCGGTGGTCTGGCACGCCGCTCTCCGAATGGAACGTGTGTCATATTGCGTTTGTACACACATGTGGGACCACAATTGAGAACCGACCATAGGCACACTCCCCGGCCCCGCAAGTCAGGTGAGTTAATAGAAGAGAGAGACGAGCGATAGTACTAGAGAAGTGTTGTACTCCCTTCCAAAATATTTGTCTTTCTAGGCATTTCAAATGGACACAACATATAGATGTATGTAGACATATTTTAGAGTGTAGATTCACTCATTTTGCTTCATATGTAGTCACTTGTTGAAATTTCTAGAAAGACAAATATTTGGGAACGGAGGGAGTACATACGTTGGTACCTGGACGATCCTTGCAAGACACGAAAGATCAGTTTGTCCATGCATGTGACCAGACTCCAGCAGACACACCTGGATTGGCTATCGTCTACATATCGTGCAGGCTGTGTTGTACAGGGCTATAGTTCTGGTGAGAAATCTAAAAAAAGGTTTCTTGTCATCTTGCAAATTTAGGTGTCATGTGCTTCGGATCACTGCGAGGGTTAAACAGCGACAACTGAGTTGGGCTAGTCATTGGGGGCACATGCACGAAGACTACTCGGCTGCCATCTAGGTCAAGTCGGCTATGTTAATTCGGACATCTATCGACGGACCCCTTTTCTACGAGTTTATCTTTAATTTGAGCTGTGATCCTCGTCTAGTTTTGTCCGTCGGGATTGATCTTGTCTCCTTTGGGCGGTGAGGTTATGATTTCTTATCATGTGGCATTTTTTCGTGTTATATGTTATAATCCGGTGCTTTAGATCAAAATGACGATAACTGCGCCTTTGGGGCACGTGCATGAAGACTTCTCGACTGTCATTGAGGTTATGATTTCTTATCATGTGGCATTTTTTCGTGTTATATGTTATAATCCGGTGCTTCAGATCAAAATGAAGACAACTGCGCCTATGGAGCATGTGCATGAAGACTTCTAGACAGTCATTGACAAGGTCAAGCCGGCTCCGGTAGACAAAAGAAAACTCGTACTCCACTATATATGCAGGAGCCTCCGCGCTTGCTTGCTAGTGTTGCTCTCTTCACACTGCCTCGTCCTCTCCAGATCTAAACACGACAGTGGTGGCTGTCGATGTCAAAACCGGCGGATCTCGGGTAGGGGGTCCCGATCTGTGCTTCAAGGCTGATGGTAACAGGAAGCAAGGGACACAGATGTTTACCCAGGTTCGGGCCCTCTCGATGGAGGTAAAACCCTACTTCCTGCTTGATTAATATTGAAGATATGGGTAGTACAAGAGTAGATCTACCATGAGATCGTAGAGGCTAAACCCTAAGAGCTAGCCTATGATGGTATGATTGTAATTGTGATCGGCCTTCTAAGGACCAACCTCTCCGATTTATATAGACACCGGAGAGGGCTAGGGTTTACATGGAGTCGGTTAAAAGAAGGAAACACAATATCTGGATCGCCAAGCTTGTCTTCCACGCAAAGGAGAGTCCCATCCGGACACGGGCCGAAGTCTTGAGTCTTGTATCTTCACGCTTCAATAGTCCAGACATTGTACACAGACCGGCTGTCTGGATACCCCCTAATCCAGGACTCCCTCAGTAGCCCCTGAACCAGGCTTCAATGACGATGAGTTCGACGCGCAGTCTTGTCTTCGGCATTGCGGGGCGGGTTCCTTCTCCGAATACTCCAAAGTAGTTATCGAACATGTAGACCGTGTCCGGATCTGCAAGATGATCTCCATATGCCGCCGTAGAGAGAATAATATTTCATGAACGCAATCTGCTGACAAATTTTTAGACAACGTGACATGTCATCACGGTCGGATCATTATTCGAACCGTTTTCCCACAACCAGCTACATCGCATATTACGAGGCGGTTTCTTTGACACGTCTTGTCAAAGCAGAGATCGTGTCCCCTTATCATAGGATTCTCATCAATACGGGTATGGGTAATCCCACCACACCATCAATCGTGGCGCTTGGGAAGCAAGCGATTCCCAACGGGCAAGTGGGGAGGCGCACCGCTTTCGTCGCCTCTATAACGGGATAAGATTTCCTCATTTTTACCCATGCCTCCTTTCTCCCTTGCCCACTCTTGCCCCCCTCGAGCTCCAGCGCCCAAGCCTAAGTCTTCTACGCACAGCTAAACATGTACGGAGCAGGAGGCAAGTGGGTGGCTTCCACCGTCAAGGAGAAGCATGTCACAAATCTTCGGGCGGCCGGATACTTGGCCGCAGACATAGCGCACCAGCTACCGGACGCCGGGCAGGTCATTCCGACCCCAGGACCCCACGCGAGGGTCATGTTCATTGCCCACTTCGTCCTTGGACTGGGATTTCCACTTCATCCCTTCGTCCGCGGGCTTATGTTCTACTATGGGCTAGATTTCCATGATCTAGCCCCGAATTTCGTCCTCAACATCTCGGTGTTCATCGTCATATGCGAGGCCTTCCTCCGCATCCGTCCTCACTTCGGCCTATGGCTGCAAACCTTCTGCGTGAAGCCGAAGGTTGTAAGCGGCCAACAAGTAGAGTGCGGAGGAGCCATGGTGGGCAACATGCCTAACGTCACCTGGCTGGACGATTCCTTTGCGGAGACTGTAAAAGGGTGGCAATCATGGTGGTTCTACATCACCGAGCCGCGCGGCGCCAACTGGGCGGCGGCCCCGAGTTCCGGTCCGGAGCCCCCATGCGGCTCACCTCCTGGGAAAAGAAGGGCCTGTCCTGGGGCGAATCTACGGAGCTGATCGGACTCCAGACCTATATCAAAAGCATGAAGGACAAGAACATCAAGCTTGTCAATATGATCCAGGTCATGCTCGTTTGCCGGATTCTGCCCTGTCAAAGGCGAGCATTCGATCTGTGGGAGTTCGTCCCGGCCGAACACCAGACGCTCCGGAAGCTCTACGACATGATGCACAAAGGCGCATGGAAGGTGTTGTTCAAGGCCTCCGAAGTACCTCCTCCCACATCCGAGGACCGCGGGCTTCACGCTGCGCGGCCTCCTAGTCAGGTGAGTTTTCAGACTACCACCGGATTCGGCTCTTCTCAATGTACTCATGGGAGAGCCTTAAGTAGTTATGCATATTTGTTCAGGATTATGTGGAGACAGCAGAGCAGGTTTACTGTCCGGCTCCGCTGCCAGAAGGCCCAACTGATGCTCTCCTGACGGAGATGCTGGTCCCGGCACCGTACAAGGTGCCGGAGAAGAAGGCCGAAACGAACGCCCCGGGGACCCGAAAGGGTCTCCGACGTACGGTTATGCCAGAAGTCTCGTCCAAAGACGACGAGGCACACTCCTCCCACGAAGGGGAGGAGGAAGAAGAAGAAGAAGACGCCCCATCCAGAAAGGATGAGGGGCCTGGGGAGGTGGACCAGGGGGCCGGAAAAGGCCCTCGGCGTAAGGCCATCATACCCCTGTCGTGTGATGACGACAAGACAGATTCCTCCCACGGAGGCAGCGGGAAGCAAAAAGAAATTCTACCTCCCTGCACTGGGGAGGAGAAAAAGAGAAAAGCCGCCCAGGAGGGGGAGGAAGGGGTGTCCAAGAAGGGAAAGGTATCCCTTCCAGACTATTCCACCATGGCCACTCACAGCAAGGAGGGGTGGTTGTTGGGGAACGTAGTAATTTCAAAAAAATTCCTACGCACACGCAAGATCATGGTGATGGCATAGCAACGAGAGGGGAAGTGTTCGTCCATGTACCCTCGTAGACCGTAAGCGGAAGCATTAGCACAACGCGGTTGATGTAGTCATACGTCTTCACGATCCGACCGATCCAAGCACCGAACGTACGGGGCCTCCGAGTTCAGCACACGTTCAGCTCGATGACGATCTCCGTGCTCCGATCCAGCAAAGCTTCGGAGATGAGTTCCGTCAGCACGACGGCGTGGTGACAATGATGATGTTCTACCGACGCAGGGCTTCGCCTAAACTCCGCGACGAT
This sequence comes from Triticum aestivum, assembly GCF_018294505.1. Lineage (NCBI taxonomy): Eukaryota > Viridiplantae > Streptophyta > Magnoliopsida > Poales > Poaceae > Triticum > Triticum aestivum. Next base: position 318,110,745 of record NC_057795.1, read on the forward strand.
ATGACCGAGGTGGAATATGGTGGAGGGGGGCAGCGCACACGGCTAAGGAACGATCCATAGATCAACTTGCGTGTCTTTGGGGTGCCCCCCTCCCCCGTATATAAAGAAGCCAGGGGGGAGGAGGCGGCCGGCCAAGGAGGGCGCGCCAAGGGGGGAGTCCTACTCCCACCGGGAGTAGGACTCCCTTCTTTCCAAGTAGGAGTAGGAGAAGGGGCGAAAGAGGAGGAAGAGGGGAAGGAAAGGGGGGGGGGGGCGCCGCCCCCTTCCCTTGTCGTATTCGGGCTAGGAGGGGGAGGGGCGCGCGGCCCCCTCCTGGATCCTTCCCTCTTCTCCCTCGTGGCCCATGTAGGCCCAATAACACCCCGGGGGGTGCCGGTAACCTCCCGGTACTCCGGTAAAATGCCGATTTCACCCGGAACGATTCTGATGTCCAAATATAGGCTTCCAATATATCGATCTTTATGTCTCGACCATTTCGAGACTCCTCGTCATGTCCATGATCACATCCGGGACTCTGAACAAACTTCGGCACATCAAAACTTATAAACTCATAATAAAACTGTCATCGTAACGTTAAGCGTGCGGACCCTACGGGTTCGAGAACTATGTAGACATGACCTAGAACTATTCTTGGTCAATAACCAATAGCGGGACCTGGATGCCCATATTGGTTCCTACATATTCTACGAAGATCTTTATCGGTCAAACCGCATAACAACATACGTTGTTCCCTTTGTCATCGATATGTTACTTGCCCGAGATTCGATCGTCGGTATCCAATACCTAGTTCAATCTCGTTACCGGCAAGTCTCCTTACTCGTTCTGTAATGCATCATCTCGTAACCAACTCATTGGTCACATTGCTTGCAAGGCTTATAATGATGTGCATTACCGAGAGGGCCCAGAGATACCTCTCCGACTATCGGAGTGACAAAACCTAATCTCGAAATACGCCAACTCAACATGTACCTTCGGAGACACCTGTAGTACTCCTTTATAATCACCCAGTTACGTTGTGACGTTTGTTAGTACCCAAAGTGTTCCTCCGGTAAACGGGAGTTGCATAATTCTCATAGTTACAGGAACATGTATAAGTCATGAAGAAAGCAATAGCAGTATACTAAACGATCAAGTTCTAGGCTAACGGAATGGGTCATGTCAATCACATCATTCTTCTAATGATGTGATCCCATTAATCAAATGACAACACATGTCTATGGTCAGGAAACATAACCATCTTTGATCAATGAGCTAGTCAAGTAGAGGCACACTAGTGACTATATGTTTTGTCTATGTATTCACACTTGTATTATGTTTCCGATTAATACAATTCTAGCATGAATAATAAACATTTATCATGATATGAGGAAATAAATAATAACTTTATTATTGCCTCTAGGGCATATTTCCTTCAGTCTCCCACTTGCACTAGAGTCAATAATCTAGATTACATAGTAATGATTCTAACACCCATGGAGTCTTGGTGCTGATCATGTTTTGCTCGTGAGAGAGGCTTAGTCAACAGGTCTGCAACATTCAGATCCGTATGTATCTTGCAAATTTCTATGTATCCCACTTGGACTTGGTCCCGAATGGAATTGAAGCGTCTCTTGATGTGCTTGGTCCTCTTGTGAAATCTGGATTCCTTTGCCAAGGCAATTGCACCAGTATTGTCACAGAAGATCTTCATTGGTCCCGATGCACTAGGTATGACACCTAGATCGGAAATGAACTCCTTGATCCAGACTCCTTCATTTGCTGCTTCAGAAGCAGCTATGTACTCTGCTTCACATGTAGATCCCGCCACGACGCTTTGTTTAGAACTGCACCAACTTATAGCTCCACCGTTTAATAAAAACATGTGTCCGGTTTGCGATTTAGAATCGTCCGGATCAGTGTCAAAGCTTGCATCGACGTAACCATTTACGACTAGCTCTTTGTCACCTCCATAGACGAGAAACATATCCTTAGTCCTTTTCAGGTATTTCAGGATGTTCTTGACCGCCGTCTAGTGATCCACTCCTGGATTACTTTGGTACCTTCCTGCCAAACTTATTGCTAAGCATATGTCAGGTCTGGTACACAACATTGCATACATGATAGAGCCTATGGCTGAAGCATAGGGAACATCTTTCATTCTCTCTCTATCTTCTGCTGTGGTCGGGCATTGAGTTTGACTCAACTTCACACCTTGTAGTACAGGCAAGAATCCTTTCTTTGCCTGATCCATTTTGAACTTTTTCAAAATTTTGTCAAGGTATGTGCTTTGTGAAAGTCCTATTAAGCGTCTTGATCTATCTCTATAGATCTTGATGCCCAATATGTAAGCAGCTTCACCGAGGTCTTTCATTGAAAAACTTTTATTCAAGTATCCTTTTATGCTATCCAGAAATTCTATATCATTTCCAATTAATAATATGTCATCTACATATAATATCAGAAATGCTAAAGAGCTCCCACTCACTTTCTTGTAAATACAGGCTTCTCCAAAAGTCTGTATAAAACCATATGCTTTGATCACACTATCAAAACGTTTATTCCAACTCCGAGATGCTTGCACCAGTCCATAAATGGAACGCTGGAGCTTGCACATTTTGTTAGCACCTTTTGGATCAACAAAACCTTCTGGCTACATCATATACAACTCTTCTTCCAGAAATCCATTCAAGAATGCAGTTTTGACATCCATTTGCCAAATTTCATAATCATGAAATGCAGCAATAGCTAACATGATTCGGACAGACTTAAGCATCGCTACGGGTGAGAAAGTCTCATCGTAGTCAACTCCTTGAACTTGTCGAAAACCTTTTGCAACAAGTCGAGCTTTATAGACAGTTACATTACCATCAGCGTCAGTCTTCTTCTTAAAGATCCATTTATTCTCAATGGCTTGTCGATCATCGGGCAAGTCAACCAAAGTCCATACTTTGTTTTCATACATGGATCCCATCTCAGATTTTATGGCCTCTAGCCATTTTGCGGAATCTGGGCTCATCATCGCTTCCTCATAGTTCGTAGGTTCATCATGGTCAAGTAACATGACTTCCAAAATAGGATTACCGTACCACTCTGGTGCGGATCTTACTCTGGTAGACCTACGAGGTTCAGTAGAAACTTGATCTGAAGTTTCATGATCAATATCATTAGCTTCCTCACTAATTGGTGTAGTTGTCACAGGAACCGGTTCTTGTGATGAACTACTTTCCAATAAGGGAGTAGATACAATCATCTCATCAAGTTCTACTTTCCTCCCACTCACTTCTTTCAAGAGAAACTCCTTCTCTAGAAAGGATCCGATTTTAGCAACGAAAATCTTGCCCTCAGATCTGTGATAGAAGGTGTACCCAATAGTCTCTTTTGGGTATCCTATGAAGACACATTTCTCCGATTTGGGTTCGAGCTTATCTGGTTGAAGTTTCTTCACATAAGCATAGCAGCCCCAAACTTAAGAAACGACAACTTTGGTTTCCTGCCAAACCACAGTTCATAAGGCGTTGTCTTAGCGGATTTTGATGGTGCCCTATTTAACGTGAATGCGGCCGTCTCTAAAGCATAACCCCAATACGATAGCGGTAAATCAGTAAGAGACATCATAGATCGCACCATATCTAGTAAAGTACGATTATGACGTTCGGACACACCATTTCGTTGTGGTGTTCCGGGTGGCGTGAGTTGTGAAACTATTCCGCATTGTTTCAAGTGCAGACCAAACTCGTAACTCAAATATTCTCCTCCACGATCAGATCGTAGAAACTTTATTTTCTTGTTACGATGATTTTCCACTTCACTCTGAAATTCTTTGAACTTTTCAAATGTTTCAGACTTGTGTTTCATTAAGTAGATATACCCATATCTGCTCAAATCATTTGTGAAGGTGAGAAAATAACGATACCCGCCGCGAGCCTCAACATTCATTGGACCACAAACATCAGTATGTATGATTTCCAACAAATCAGTTGCCCGCTCCATTGTTCCGGAGAACGGCATTTTAGTCATCTTGCCCATAAGGCACGGTTCGCAAGTACCAAGTGATTCATAATCAAGTGATTCCAAAAGCCCATCAGTCTGGAGTTTCTTCATGCGCTTTACACCGATATGACCCAAACGGTAGTGCCACAAATAAGTTGCACTATCGTTATCAACTCTGCATCTTTTGGTTTCCACACTATGAACATGTGTATCACTACTATCGAGATTCAATAAGAATAGACCACTCTTCAAGGGTGCATGACCATAAAAGATATTACTCATATAAATAGAACAACCATTATTCTCTGATTTAAATGAATAACCGTCTCGCAACAAACAAGATCCAGATATAATGTTCATGCTCAACGCTGGCACCAAATAACAATTATTTAGGTCTAAAACTAATCCCGATGGTAGATGTAGAGGTAGCGTGCCGACCGCGATCACATCGACTTTGGAACCATTTCCCACGCGCATCATCACCTCGTCCTTAGCTAATCTTTGCTTAATCCGTAGTCCCTGTTTCGAGTTGCAAATATTAGCAACAGAACCAGTATCAAATACCCAGGTGCTACTGCGAGCATTAGTAAGGTACACATCAATAACATGTATATCACATACACCTTTGTTCACTTTGCCATCCTTCTTATCCGCCAAATACTTGGGGCAGTTCCGCTTCCAGTGTCCAGTCTGCTTGCAGTAGAAGCACTCAGTTTCAGGCTTAGGTCTAGACTTGGGTTTCTTCTCTTGAGCAGCAACTTGCTTGCCGTTCTTTTTGAGGTTCTCCTTCTTCTTCCCTTTGCCCTTTTTCTTGAAACTGGTGGTCTTGTTAACCATCAACACTTGATGCTCCTTCTTGATTTCTACCTCCACAGCTTTTAGCATTGCGAAGAGCTCGAGAATACTCTTGCTCATCCCTTGCATATTATAGTTCATCACGAAGCTCTTGTAGCTTGGTGGCAGTGATTGGAGTATTCTGTCAATGACACTATCATCAGGAAGATTAACTCCCAGTTGAATCAAGTGATTATTATACCCAGACATTTTGAGTATGTGTTCACTGACAGAACTATTCTCCTCCATCTTGCAGCTATAGAACTTATTGGAGACTTCATATCTCTCAATCCGGGCATTTGCTTGAAATATTAACTTCAACTCCTGGAACATCTCATATGCTCCATGACATTCAAAATGTTGTTGAAGACCCGGTTCTAAGCTGTAAAGCATGGAACACTGAACTATCGAGTAGTCATCAGCTTTGCTCTGCCAGACGTTCTTAACGTCGTCAGTTGCATCAGCAGCAGGCCTGGCACCCAGCGGTGCTTCCAGGACGTAACTTTTCTGTGCAGCAATGAGGATAATCCTCAGGTTACGGACCCAGTCCATGTAATTGCTACCATCATCTTTCAACTTTGCTTTCTCAAGGAACGCATTAAAATTCAACGAAACAACAACACGAGCCATCTATCTACAAACAAACATAGACAAGCAAAATACTATCAGGTACTAAGTTCATGATAAATTTAAGTTCAATTAATCATATTACTTAAGAACTCCCACTTAGACAGACATCTCTCTAGTCATCTAAGTGATCACGTGATCCAAATCAACTAAACCATGTCCGATCATCACGTGAGATGGAGTAGTTTCAATGGTGAACATCACTATGTTGATCATATCTACTATATGATTCATGCTCGACCTTTCGGTCTCCGTGTTCCGAGGCCATATCTGTATATGCTAGGCTCGTCAAGTATGACCTGAGTATTCCGCGTGTGCAACTGTTTTGCACCCGTTGTATTTGAACGTAGAGCCTATCACACCCGATCATCACGTGGTGTCTCAGCACGAAGAACTTTCACAACGGTGCATACTCAGGGAGAACACTTCTTGATTATTAAGTGAGAGATCATCTTAAAATGCTACTGTCAATCAAAGCAAGATAAGATGCATAAAGGATAAACATCACATGCAATCAATATAAGTGATATGATATGGCCATCATCATCTTGTGCTTGTGATCTCCATCTTCGAAGCACCATCGTGATCACGATCGTCACCGGCGCGACACCTTGATCAACATCGTAGCATCATTGTCATTACGCCATCTATTGCTTCTACGACTATCACTACCGCTTAGTGATAAAGTAAAGCAATTACAGGGCGTTTGCATTTCATACAATAAAGCGACAACCATATGGCTCCTGCCAGTTGCCGATAACTTCGGTTACAAAACATGATCATCTCATACAATAAAATATAGCATCACGTCTTGACCATATTACATCACAACATGCCCTGCAAAAACAAGTTAGACGTCCTCTACTTTGTTGTTGCAAATTTTATGTGGCTGCTACGGGCTTAGCAAGAACTGTTCTTACCTACGCATCAAAAAACCACAATGATAGTTCATCAAGTTGGTGTTGTTTTAACCTTCGCAAGGACCGGGCGTAGCCACACTCGATTCAGCTAAAGTGAGAGAGTCAGACACTCGCCAGCCCCCTTTAAGCACAAGTGCTCGTAACGGTGAAACCAGTCTCGCGTAAGCGTACGCGTAATGTCGGTCCGGGCCGCTTCATCTCACAATACCGCCGAACCAAAGTATGACATGCTGGTAAGCAGTATGACTTGTATCGCCCACAACTCACTTGTGTTCTACTTGTGCATATAACATCAATGCATAAAACCTAGGCTCGGATGCCACTGTTGGGGAACGTAGTAATTTCAAAAAAATTCCTACGCACACGCAAGATCATGGTGATGGCATAGCAACGAGAGGGGAGAGTGTTCGTCCACGTACCCTCGTAGACCGTAAGCAGAAGAGTTAGCACAACGCGGTTGATGTAGTCGTACGTCTTCACGATCCGTCCGATCCAAGCACCGAACATACGGGGCCTCCGAGTTCAGCACACGTTCAGCTCGATGACGATCTCCGTGCTCCGATCCAGCAATGCTCCGGAGATGAGTTCCATCAGCACGACGGCGTGGTGACGATGATGATGTTCTACCAACGTAGGGCTTCGCCTAAACTCAGCGACGATATGACCGTGGTGGAATATGGTGGAGGGGGGCACCGCACACGGCTAAGGAACGATCCGTAGATCAACTTGTGTGTCTTTGGGGTGCCCCCCCGCCCCCATATATAAAGAAGCTAGGGGGAGGAGGCGGCCGGCCAAGGATGGTGCGCCAAGGGGGGAGTCCTACTCCCACCGGGAGTAGGACTCCCTTCTTTCCAAGTAGGAGTAGGAGAAGGGGGGAAAGAGGAGGAAGAGGGGAAGGAAAGGGGGGGCGCCGCCCCCCTTCCCTTGTCCTATTCGGACTAGGAGGGGGAGGGACGCGCGGCCCCCTCCTGGCTCCTTCCCTCTTCTCCCTCGTGGCCCATGTAGGCCCAATAACCCCCCGGGGGCTTCCGGTAACCTCCCGGTACACCAGTAAAATGCCGATTTCACCCGGAACGATTCCGATGTCCAAATATAGGCTTCCAATATATCGATCTTTATGTCTCGACCATTTCGAGACTCCTCGTCAGGTCCATGATCACATTCGGGACTCCGAACAAACTTCGGTATATCAAACCTTATAAACTCATAATAAAACTGTCATTGTAACGTTAAGCGTGCGGACCCTACGGGTTCGAGAACTATGTAGACATGACCTAGAACTATTCTTGGTCAATAACCAATAGCGGGACCTGGATGCCCATATTGGTTCCTACATATTCTACGAAGATCTTTATCGGTCAAACCGCATAACAACATACGTTGTTCCCTTTGTCATCGGTATGTTACTTGCCCGAGATTTGATCGTTGGTATCCAATACCTAGTTCAATCTCGTTACCGGCAAGTCTCTTTACACGTTCTGTAATGCATCATCTCGTAACCAACTCATTGGTCACATTGCTTGCAAGGCTTATAATGATGTGCATTACCGAGAGGGCCCAGAGATACCTCTCCGACTATCGGAGTGACAAAATCTAATCTCGAAATACGCCAACTCAACATGTACCTTCGGAGACACCTGTAGTACTCCTTTATAATCACCCAGTTACGTTGTGACGTTTGGTAGTACCCAAAGTGTTCCTCCGGTAAACGGGAGTTGCATAATTCTCATAGTTACAGGAACATGTATAAGTCATGAAGAAAGCAATAGCAGTATACTAAACGATCAAGTGCTAGGCTAACGGAATGGGTCATGTCAATCACATCATTCTTCTAATGATGTGATCCCATTAATCAAATGACAACACATGTCTATGGTCAGGAAACATAACCATCTTTGATCAATGAGCTAGTCAAGTAGAGGCACACTAGTGACTATATGTTTTGTCTATGTATTCACACATGTATTATGTTTCCGGTTAATACAATTCTAGCATGAATAATAAACATTTATCATGATATGAGGAAATAAATAATAACTTTATTATTGCCTCTAGGGCATATTTCCTTCAGTGGCTGCCCAGGGGGAAGCCCCCAGTGCGATCGTAAGTGTCCGCACTCTATCATGATTTCACTTCATAGTTTTTGTATTTATAATGCCGAACATATATGCAGTTCGGCCAGGGTTCATCCCGAGGTATCTTCCTCCAGATCCCTGAGCGATTCAGAGATGAATTCGCTTCCGACGGCCACTACTCCTCAACCCGCGGGTGACACGGAGGTGTTGTCCCGAAGGCTCCCAAAGCGGGGGGGGGGGTGACTCTGGAGACGCCCCAAGGCGGGACTCCAGATGTCGGGCATGCAGGGTTCAAGATCCCTACGGATCATGTCAATGAGAGCCACAACAGGCCGAGCTCTCAGCCGAACACTATCCCGGAACCTTGAATGGTTCCAAACTCAAGCGGACAGCCCCTCGTTAGGGAGGGTGAGCCGTCTGCATCGAGGACTTCCGTTGCGCCCGAGGTGCCGGATTGTCTGAGGGAAGCGCTTTGCGGCGCTTCCATGGATGAAGAGCACCACACTCTTATGAGTGCGGTGATTCGGAAGGTTTCATCTGCCAAGAGCGGACTAACCAAAGCCTGCACCAGCCTGCTGACCGGCTTTGAGGTGAGTAAGGAAAAATGTATGAGATTACCACCCTATAGGTAGTAGCCCCTGATACTCTGTTTGGTGTTCGGAAGGAAAAGCCAAACAAAGGGTCAATTATGATCTGTAGGTGTTTAATAATAAATATTCGTGTGAATAAACAGGCTGTGCTGCTTGCCGCTGCCGCCCGCACGGCCTAGGTTGCCGAACTAAAGTGGGACCTGGAGCAGGCGCAGGGAGAGCTCGACCTCACTAAGAGGCAGCTCGAAGATAACAAGGGTAAGTGATTCCCCGCTCTTATGTATTTAAGGATAGACAAAATTGGTTAGTCTAACGCCAAAGCGTCGTGACTGTGTGACAGGGGCCACCGTTGAAGTGGCGTCCCTGAAGAAAGCACTGTCCGAGGCCGAAGACAAGGCGGCCTTGGAATGCAAGGAGCGCGAAAAGCAAAGTGCTAGAGTGGTCGAGGTACAACAAGAGCTCCGGGACCTCGGTAAGAAGTACGAGTCCGTGGAGCATGATCTGAAGATGAAAGTGGCCGAGCTTGCGAAGGCCCTTGTGAGTATAAAAGACGCCAAGGCCGAAGCCGAGAAGGCACAGCAGGAAATCCAGGAGGCAAAAAAGATCAGCGGGTAAGAAGTTCTTTATGCAAATCAAACATGTGGAGGAGGCGTTTCTTTTACTTACTCGAATTCGGAGCTCTCCAGGGGCATTCGCAGATCTGCCACGCAGCTTATCAGACGCTGCGGAGTTCTACTGTGCCTAGGAGGAGCTCAACGGAGAAGCTGTTCTGGTCCCAGTATGCTAGAGCCGAACACCCAATGCCTCTGAGTGACCAACTGAAGCAGTTGGTCGAACTCCACAGGGCGGCCGAACTGGCTATGAAAGGTTTCATAGTCCGGATGTGGCCTAGTGAGCTCCTGCCCACTAGCTACTTTGGCCTGATCAAGCGGATGGTGGATGCCTGTCCGCGGCTTGAAGTGATCAAGCGATCCGTTTGCATTGAGGGTGCCCGCCGGGCCTTTGCCCGCGTTAAGGTGCATTGGGGCAAGCTGGATGCGGAGAAGCTAGTCAGGGACGGGCCGCCAGAGGGCAAGGCGCATCGCCATCCCAAGATGTACTATGATGGCGTTATGAAGGGTGCTCGTCTCGTGGCCGATGAATGTACCAAGGACACCATTTTTGAATGAATTCACTTCTGTCATGTTTGTAAAAGACGAAGTTACTTGCGCTATGTAGCGCTTTTGTTATTTAAAATATTACCTTCTGTGCGGTTGTTTATAAAATTCTGAAAGTAGGCTAGTCGTCGGCTTCCTTCCCCGCATAACTAGTATTGGGGTGTTCGTGGAAAACCCGGACACTCTTTATCCAAATGTTTGGTCCCTTAAGGAGGTGTCCGGCGCAGCGAACAAGGCAATCGGACTATGCGGCTTTATAACTTCCACTTAGCCATAGAAGTCTACAATTTGAAATTGGCAAAGCCCCTAGAATCCGGAAGGCCGAATTGGGGCGCTATACACGCCTAGATCAGACGAAGCCGATTTATCGCCTAAAGCGGAAAATCTTTAAGGATTTTAGGACCTCTCAAACAGTGAACAGCTCTCGCCACATCATGCCGGTCATTTTTTGGCTTTCTCTACCGAGGTGCTCGTCCGGAAGAACCGGGACACAATCGCAGTAGTTCTCCCTGCGCTACCTTAGCCGATATAACGGAACGTAAGGTACCAAAACAAGGGAGCCGGGCTAACCCAACTGTAGACCCAAGACATGATTCGGAGTTGATGCATATAGTGCTATAAGTTCGGGGTGCCGCACTGTTGAAAGTGTTCGGACTTGTCTTGCCGTATGATGGGGCACCATAAGAAGCCCCTGGCAAACTGACCATACCAAGGTGTACGGATGCAGTATCAAATAAACATTTACGAGAAAAAAATGCTCAAATAAGAATAGTAAGCTGACACTATATATGATCTCCCATTGATGAATAATACGTTTAAGCATATGTTTACAATGGATGCATTAAGTGGAGATAAATAGGATTATTTGACATGTCCTATCAAGGGGCAGGCTGTGTACAGATAGATAAAGCAGGTATAATGATCGTAAATAGATTCCACCTGGGTATTTCCTTCTGTGCACAACGCCTGTTGCCTCCTTGGTTGTCTCTCCCATGTAAGTCCGGCAATCCAGCTCTTCTGAGGATGCTGCGCTAAAGCGATGTCCTGAAAGGTAAAAGGGAAAGATTATGAAGGTATTTGGCGGTTACCCACACTATTGACTGAGTCATTGTTGCGCCTCCGCCTATGCCCATGGTATCTTGAGTGCGTAATTGTGCACGCGTGGCATGAATGCTGCTTTGATGGGGCTTGAGCGGAGGCCTGACTGCTAATCACGCTCTTGGCGTTCCTAATGATCCTGTTGTAGGGTGCTCCGGACTCGCTTGACGGTGCTTGAGGTTGTCGTCGCCGGATTGGTGGTTTGCCGGAGGAGGCCGCATTGTACTTCTGCCGCGAGGGATGCAGTATGCTCTTCTGTACGGAGAGAGCGGTCCATGTTTCCATAGACTGTTATGACCCCACGCGGACCTGGCATCTTGAGCTTGAGGTATGCATAATGTGGAACCGCATTGAATCTAGCGAATGCGGTTCGTCCGAGCAGTGCGTGGTAACCACTACGGAAAGGGACGATATCGAAGATTAACTCTTCGCTCCGGAAGTTGTCCGGGGATCCGAAGAGCACTTCCAATGTTATAGAGCCTGTACAACGGGCCTCTACTCCAGGAATTACACCTTTAAAGGTGGTTTTGGTGGGCTTGATCCTTAAAGGGTCAATGCCCATTTTGCGCACTGTCCTCTGATAAAGCAGGTTCAGGCTGCTGCCTCCGTCCATAAGGACTTGGGTGAGGTGCAATCCGTCGATGATTGGGTCTAAGACCAATGCGACTGAGCCGCCACGACGGATGCTAGTAGGATGATCCCTACGATCAAAGGTGATTGGACAAGCTGACCATGGGTTGAATTTGGGGGCGATTGGCTCCATCGCATAGATGTCCCGTAGTGCTCGCTTTCGTTCCCGCTTGGGGATGTGAGTGGCGTAGATCATGTTGACCGTTTTCACCTGGGGGGATTTCTTTTGTCCCCCCATGTTCGGGCGCCGGGGCTCTTCGTCATCATCGCTGTGCAGCCCCTTGTCCTTGTTTTCGGTGTTTATTTTGTTGGCCTGTTTGAACACCCAGCAGTCTCTATTGGTGTGGTTGGCTGGCTTGTCCGGGTGCCATGAATTTGGCACGAGCGCTCCAGTATGCAGTTCAGACTGGATGGTCCCTGATTATTTCTTTTATACGGCTTTTTCCGCCAACTGGACTTGGATCCGCTGAATCCGGCGGTTACTGCTGTGTCTTCAGTGTTGTCGCCGTTGTTCCGTCGCTTATGTATCTTGCGTCATGGCTTGCCATTGTTATCGCGGACATCCGAAGTGCCAAAATGTGGTGCGGTGCCACTGCGAGCCAACCAGTTGTCCTCGCCCGCGCAAAAGCGGGTCATTAGTGTTGTGAGAGCTGCCATGGACTTGGGTTTTTCCTGGCCAAGGTGTCGAGCAAGCCACTCATCACGGATATTATGCTTAGAAGCCGCCAGGGCTTCGGCGTCCGAATAGTCAACTATTTGGTTCTTTTTAGTTAGGAACCGAGTCCAGAATTTCCTGGCTGACTCTCCGGGCTGTTGAGTAATGTGGCTCAGGTCATCAGCGTCCGGTGGTCGCACATATGTGCCCTGGAAGTTGTCGAGGAATGCGTCTTCCAGGTTTTCCCAACTGCCAATGGAATTTGCTGGCAGGCTGTTTAGCCAGTGCCGGGCTGGTCCTTTGAGCTTAAGGGGAAGATACTTGATGGCCTGTAGATCATCTCCGCGGGCCATGTGGACGTGGAGAAGGAAATCCTCGATCCATACTGCAGGGTATGTTGTGCCATCGTATGATTCGATGTTTACGGGTTTGAACCCTTCTGAGAATTCATGATCCATCACTTCGTTAGTGAAGCAGATGGGGTGTGCGGCGCCTCTGTGCCGGGCTATGTGGCTACGCAACTCGAATTGGTCTGGGTTGCTGTGTTCGGCCTGGCCGGACTTGTTGATAATGTATCCGGCGTGACGGTCATCATCGCGTGCTGAGGCGCGCCCCTGCGATCCGTAGATCGATCTTGGCTGTCCTGCTCTGTTTTCCAGAATATCTTGCAGGTCTTGCCTGTTGCCCTGGGCCGTAGTGTATCGGCGTGGGGGTGCGGGCTGGTATTCGGGCTGATATCCTGTTTTATCCCGGCCACGGGGTGGCCGGTCAGCCGTTTGGCGCTCGAGTCCATATTCCTCGGCTGCCAGGACTTCAGTCCATCTGTCTGTGAGCAGGTCTTGATCAGCTTGGAGTTGCTGCTTCTTCTTCTTCAGGCTCCTCGCAGTGGCTATAAGCCGATGCTTGAAGCGCTCCTGCTCCACGGGATCCTCAGGCATGCCGAACTCGTCGTCGCCGAGGCTAATCTCGTCTTCGGAGGGGGGCATATAGTTTTCCTCCTCCGGGTATCTGTCCGTCGCCTGTTCTTCTGGGCTGACCTGCTCATCTTCCTGTTCGGCCTGCTCGACGGCGGGCTGGTCAGGGTCATATTCCTCTCCGGCGCCATCCGGATTGCTTTCGTCTTCGGGGCCAGTATAGCTATGGTGGGGCTTGGAGCGGCGCCGACGACGCCCATGCTTTGCTTTTCTTCCCGAGGGGTTATCCTCCATTGCCTCGTCGCCATTTGTTTCTTTCGGAGTGTCCACCATATATATATATATATATATCGTATGAGGCGGTGGCCATCCACCGCCATGTGAGCGGTGGCTCCTGTAATTCTCCTGCATTGTCGTCCATACCGTCGATGTCTTCGGAGTCGAAGTCAAGCACATTGGTTAAATTATTGACCGTGGCAATGAAGTGGGTGGTGGGTGGGCAACGAATTCCGTGGTCGTCCGCTTCCCACTCAAGCCGGACATAGTTTGGTCCAGAGCCTCCTGACAAAGAGAGAGCCTTTAATGAGTTCAGCATGTCGCCTTAGGGTGAGTGCTGAAAGATGTCCGCTGGGTGAACTCCATTACTGGAGCCCAACCAGGCTCGGTGGGCTTGGGAACGCGCGGACTGGAACCTACATCCGGATACAAATCCGGGGGTCCGGAGTCACATGCTTCCTTAGAAGTGAGGCCTGTGTTCGGCTCCATCGCCAATGAGGGTGCAGCCTGTGGGGCGGGGTCCAGCCCTCCGTCCTTAGGCAACGCAACCTGCCCCGGATTTAGATCTGAGGCTTCTGCCGGGGTGATATCCCGAGCATCGTCTGACAGCGGGTCTAAGTCGTGCTCATCGTGACTGTTCGGTGCTCCTGGCGTAGGCCCGAATCCATCGAAGATCAAGTATCCGCGAATATCCGCCGTGTAGTTCAAGTTTCCGAACCTGACCTGGTGGCCGGGGGCATAGCTGTCGATCTGCTCCAGATGGCCAAGCGAATTGGCCCGCAGTGCGAAGTTGCCGAACACGAAGATCTGTCCGGGGAGAAAAGTCTCGCCCTAGAAAGTGTTGTTGATGATTGGAGGCGCCATCAAGCCCTGTTGCGACGACACAGAGGAACTCTCAATGAAAGCACCAATGTCGGTGTCAAAACTGGCGGATCTTGGGTAGGGGGTCCCGATCTGTGCGTTAAGGCTGATGGTAACAGGAAGCAAGGGACACAGATGTTTACCCAGGTTCAGGCCCTCTCGATGGAGGTAAAACCCTACTTCCTGCTTGATTAATATTGAAGATATGGGTAGTACAAGAGTAGATCTACCACGAGATCATAGAGGCTAAACCATAAGAGCTAGACTATGATGGTATGATTGTAATTGTGATCGGCCTTCTAAGGACCAACCTCTCCTGTTTATATAGACACCGGAGAGGGCTAGGGTTTACATGGAGTCGGTTACAAAGAAGGAAACACAATATCCGGATCGCCAAGCTTGTCTTCCACGCAAAGGAGAGTCCCATCCGGACACGGGCCAAAGTCTTGAGTCTTGTATCTTCACGCTTCAATAGTCCAGACGTTGTACACAGTCTGGCTATTCGGATACCCCCTAATCCAGGACTCCCTCAGTGGCCACTCTCTCTCTCTCTCTCTCTCTCTCTCTCTCTCTCTCTCTCTCTCTCTCTCTCTCTCTCTCTCTGCTCACCGCTGGTCACAGATCCAGCCGGATCCTCTCCGCTGGGGAAGGTTAGAAGGTGCAACGTTCACATGGTCGTCCTCGGTGACGGCTCTTACCCACTGCCGGTGCGTCCCGGTCAGCGTGCCTTGCCATTCTCTCCCAAGCATCGCTGGCAAGGGAGGGCCTCCCACCCCTTCTTCCTCGCTGCCGTAGTGTGGGCAGATCTGGCCTCCCGCCGCCCACATTGCGACATCCCGACGACCCTTAGGTATAACTTCCTTCGAAACTGGCCTTGCTCTACTTCCCAAGCTCCCGACGTCGCTGCATTTGTATCTTTTACTATTTCCCAGGCCCCCTCGTAGATAGGATCGATCAGCTGTTCGAAAACCACCTAATTTTTTACTGTTAAGAGGTAAAACTAGTTCATGCACTCGAATCTAGTACTACTTGGTTCAAACAAGGAAGAAAGGGGGTGGGGATGGGGGAAGATTTGTTACCTGAATCTAGGACTTGGTCGAAAGAGGAAATAATGGGGGCGAAAAGTAGCACGGACTGGCTATCCAACTGGTCTCTAGGTCTAATAGGGGAATAAAGGGGGCGCAGTACAAACTCAATGTAAACTCGATCTATTGGTTGAAAAAGGAAAGAAAGTGGGGACTAGAGGACAATTCAATAGAGTAAGTCCAGCACTAGATTTGCTAGCCTCACATAGTATAAGGTGGCTATACCGAACAAAAATGGGACCAACTCAGATATCCTCTTCTGATGTTTGTTTCCCCGAGCCATTCTTGTGTAATGCCACTTGTAAAATGTAGCAGTCGCACTGTTAAAAGTAAGGACACGTTAAACCAATGTTGTTTTCAATGTAATGCCGCCAGTAATATGAATCAATGGCACTTTTTTCATGTCCTGCTAAATTTCCCGTTAAGATAAGTTGCTTCTTTTCGTTAGAGATGCAACTGTCCTGGTCCGCCTACTCTCCCGTGCCCAAATACCGACTCTGTAGCAGCTGTTAATGTAATGTTGCTGGTAAAATGAAGCAATGGCAGCATTAAAGTAATGTCGTATTTAACGGTTGTCATAATTAATCCTAATGCCCACACTAATATCTAGCAATGCTGCTGCTTTTGGCTAGTCATAGTGGGGAGTATAATATACTAGTATCATGCATATGATACTAGTGTATGATACTACCTTCATAGTGCATAGTATCATAAAGTAGTATCATAGGTGGTTATATTTATTGCCATGCATGACTCAAAGTAGCATAGCATTTAACATGATATGGTATCTACCTATGTTACTCTAACCTCCTCTCTCTTCTTTAATTGTGTGCCACATAAGCATTTTTGCTAGTCCCAAGTGCATGCTACCGGTTACGTTACTCCCACCATGGCCAGCGTTAGAAATTGCTACTGTCCTTGTAGGATTTCCATTCAGATAAGGAACATGCTTCTTTTCATTTGATGCATGTGTCATCACTTGTTAGTCACCCTCCTTTCCACCTTTTTTGTGCAAACAGAGATATACATTTCACGCTTGATCTTAGTTGAACTGCACAAATGATATCCAAATTATAGTTGAACATTCCAGGAGCTTCACAACCAACCTTGATGTTGCTCAATTTTATTGCAACTAATGAAGAAGAAGCTCTGTGGGTTTCGTTTTCTGATGGAAATGGAACCTGGGTTTGAGCCCTTTTCTTAAAAAAAAGAAGCTGCTAGCTCATGGGATATTGCTTCACTTTAGGTGAACTGCACCAAAAGGCCCCCTGAATTGAATCATCCATGTTGGTGACTGGTGTCATCCCTTCTACGATGGTGTTGATTGCAGATATGGTTCCCACCACGAGGTATGTTCCTTTTTGGTCTGACCGTTTGCCAAAGATCCTGCATGTTGATCCTGCTCTTGTGCTACTATTTTGGCACTGCCATGATAAAGCAGTAATGTTATTATTTTGCACCTTAATCTAGTGGCACTATTAATTTGAGGCAATGTTTTGGCACCGCTAGTGCCACTGTTTTTTATATATTGAAAGAGGGGGTTCTCTCCGATTTCATTAAAGAAACCCAACCATAGAGAACCATTATCCGACAACATCTCAGTGTAAATGGGCAGTTATGCAACTACTACTAGAACATACTGAGTACTAGCAGGAGACAAGTTCGCTACATAAGCTAGGCAAGTAGGGGGACGCAGCACCATCTCGACCAAGTTTGGATTACAACCCAAATGCTACCACAGAAACATCAGGGGGAAGATAGGGATTGAAAGAGCCAGCTTCAGCATCCTAGTCTAAGCACCCCTGGCCTTCATCCTTGCGACGCACGGTACACCTCGTTTGCCACCTGCTCGACCCTAGTGTCACTGATAAAATGAAGTAATAATATAGTTAAAATAGAGCGAGTGTCCTCTCTATCATTTCATTTCCAATGTAGATAAAGAAAATGCTTCTCTTTGTTAATGTATGTTTCATCAACTAGTCCCATTGTTAATGTTTAAGCGTTTCTGCAAACTGGGGTGCTTAATTTTAGTTGATCTGCACAAAAATAGAGATTTGAATGTCTGAAGGCCCCTCCTTGTACTACCACTGTACACTGATGTTCATCACTGGCAGAAGGTGTATAAGGGAGACTTGGGATGATTTCTAGTATGAGGCGTACTGTATGAGGCGTCGCAGGGCCCATCTCGCCCTCGCAGCATGGCATACCATGATAATATCGCAATATTTTCTTCTATTTATTTTGTGCGTTTCATCAACTAGTGCGACTATAATGTAATTGTCGGATATCGGGTTCCGGCAAAACACTTAAGGTTCAAACTCTGGGGTGCGCACGAAGATCCTCTCCCTACCGATCCACGCCCCAAAACCTCGCCGTGAATCTAGCTAGCACGATGAACAACACACAAGATTTATACAGGTTCGGGCCACCGTTGTGGTGTAATACCCTACTCCTGTGTGTGGTGTGGTGGATTGCCTCTGGGGCTGAAGATGAACAGTACAGAGGAAGAACAGCCTCGCGAGGGGTGTTCTTGTGGTGGTGCGCTTGGAGATGAATTGATCCATCTCTGTTGGCTCTAGATGAGATCCCCCTCTCTACTGTGGTGGCTACCTCTATTTATAGAGGCCCTGGTCCTCTTCCCAAATATTGAGGGAGTCCTGGATTAGGGGGTATCCAGACAGCCGGACTGTATACATCGTCCGGACTATTGAAGCGTGAAGATACAAGACTCAAGACTTCGGCCATGTCCGGATGGGACTCTCCTTTGCGTGGAAGGCAAGCTTGGCGATCCGGATATTGTGTTTCCTTCCTGGTAACCGACTCCATGTAAACCCTAGGCTCCTCCGGTGTCTATATAAACCGGAGAGGTTGGTCCTTAGAAGGCCGATCACAATTACAGTCATACCATCATAGGCTAGCTTCTAGGGTTTAGCCTCTACGATCTCGTGGTAGATCTACTCTTGTACTACCCATATCATCAATATTAATCAAGCAGGAAGTAGGGTTTTAACTCCATCGAGAGGGCCCGAACCTAGGTAAACATTGTGTCCCTTGCTTCCTGTTACCATCAGCCTAGACGCACAGATCGGGACCCCCTACCCGAGATCCGCCGGTTTTGACACCGACATTGGTGCTTTCATTGAGAGTTCCTCTGTGTCGTCACTGCAGGGCTTGATGGCGCCTTCAATCATCAACAACGCGGTCCAGGGGGAGACTTTTCTCCCGGACATATCTTCGTGTTCGGCGGCTTCACACCATGGGCCAATTCGCTTGGCCATCTGGAGCAGATCGATAGCTACGCCCCCGGCCACCAGGTCAGGTTCGGAAACTTGAACTACATGGCGGATGTTCGTGGAGACTTGATCGTCGACGGATTTAGGCCTACGCCAGGAGCACCGAACAGCCAGGATGAGCACGGCTTAGACCTGCTGCCGGACGAAGCTCGGGTTATCACCCCCGCAGTGGCCCCAGACCTAAATTCGGGGCAGGCTACGTCGCCTGAGGACGGAGGGATGGGCCCCGCCCCGCAGGCTGCACACTCATCGGCGGTGGAGCCAAACACAGGTCCCACCTCTATGGAAACCTGTGACTCCGGACCCCCGGACTCATATCCGGTTGTTGGTTCCAGTCGGCGCACTCTCGAGCCAACCGAGCCAGGTTGGGCTCCGATAATGGAGTTTACCGTTGCGGATATCTTCCAGCACTCGCCCTTTGGCGACATGCTGAACTCGTTAAAGTCTCTCTCTTTGTCAGGAGGCTCTCGGCCAAACTATGTCCGGCTCGAGTGGGGAGCTGACGACGAAGGAATTAGTTGCCCACCCACCACCCACTTCATAGCCACGGTTGATGATTTAACAGATGTGCTTGACTTCGACTCCGAAGGCATCAACGGTATGGACAACGATGCAGGAGAAGATTCAGAATCTCTGGGGCGCTAGACTACTACCTTGTCACACAATATATACATGGTGGACACGCCCAAGGAGGACGACGGCGGCAATCCGGAAGATAAAACCCTCGGGAAAAAGCCAAAACGGCGACACAGACGCCGCTCAAAGTCCCGCAACAGTAAAAATAGCGACAAGAGCACAAGAAGGATCAACATACTAGTAAACTCCAAAGGCAAGAACGACCATGAGGACCCAGCGATGGAGCAGGACGAGCCAGGTCACGCCGAACCAAGTTTGGAGCAGATGCCAGATCACAATGATCCAGAGGGACGAGTTCATCAAACCGGCCCAGGACAAGAAGACAGTCCGGACGATGATGCATTCATCATTCCGGAAGAATGCGTGGAGTCTAAAGAAGCAGAAGCAAGGACTCAAAGCTGCACAGGAAACACTCAATCGCAGATGGAATAAGGTGCTAGACACTGAAGAAAGATATGGCGACAATCGCCATACAAAGAGTTATCCAAAACGCAAGCTACTGCCAGAATTCGATGACGAGGCCATTCCACCAAAGACTAATACGACCAGGAGGCCCAACGTACCGCTCCCTAAGAAAGCCGGCGCGACCAGGTCTATATACGGATCTAAAGGACACACCCCGGCGAGGGACTATGGTCATAAAAACGATGATACAAGCCAAATACCAGTTCAGAATAAACACCGGACACAACAACAGCCGACGGCATGCCCAAAACACGTCCAGATACAGAGGGGCTGCTCACCCCCTGTGCTTTATGATACGTCTCCGTCGTATCTATAATTTTTGATTGTTCCATGCCAATATTATTCACTTTCATATACTTTTTGGCAACTTTTTATATTATTTTTGGGACTAACATATTGATCCAGTGCCCAGTGCCAGTTCCTATCTATTGCATGTTTTTTGTTTCACAGAAACCCAATATCAAACGGAGTCCAAACGGGATAAAAACGAACGGAGATTTTTTTGGAATATTTATGATTTTCTGGAAGTAAAATCAACGTGAAACGGTATCCGAGGTGGGCACGAGGTAGGGGGGCGCGCCCTACCCCCCAGGCGTGGCCCTGACCCCCGTGGTCCACCCGTAAGGTGGTTGATGCTCTTCTTCTGGCGCAAGAAATATAATTTTATGACGAAGATCTGGGCGAAAGATTCACACCAATCGGAGTTACGGATCTCCAGATATAAAGGAAACGGTGAAGGGGTAGAATCTGCCAACGCAAAGAACACAGAAACAGAGAGATAGATCCAATCTCGGAGGGGCTCTCGCCCCTCCCAAGCCATGGGAGCCAAGGACCAGAGGGGAAACCCTCCTCCCATCTAGGGAGGAGGTCAAGGAAGAAGAAGAAGAAGGGGGGCTCTCTCCCCCTTGCTTTCGGTGGCGCCGGAACACCGCCGGGGGCCATCATCATCACCGCGATCTTCACCAACACCTCCGCCATCTTCACCAACATCTCCATCACCTTCCCCCATATCTATGCAGCAGTGTAACCTCTCTCTTACCCGCTGTAATCTCTACTTAAACAATGTGCTCAACGCTATATATTATTTCCCAATGATGTATGGCTATCCTATGATGTTTGAGTAGATCTGTTTTGTCCTAATGGCTATTTGATGATCGTGATTGGTTTGAGTTGTATGTCTTATTATTGGTGCTGTCCTATGATGCCCTCCGTGTCGCACAAGCGTGAGGGATTCCCGCTGTAGGGTGTTGCAATATGTTCATGATTCGCTTATAGTGGGTTGGTGAGTGACGGAAACACAAACCCGAGTAAGTAGGTTGTTTGCGTATGGGATAAAAGGGGACTTGATGCTTTAATGCTATGGTTGGGTTTTACCTTAATGAATCTTTAGTAGTTGCGGATGCTTGCTAGAGTTCCAATCATAAGTGCATATGATCCAAGTAGAGAAAGTATGTTAGCTTATGCCTCTCCCTCAAATAAAATTGCAATAATGATTACCGGTCTAATTATCGATTGCCCAGGGACAAATAACTTTCTCGTGACAACAAGCTCTTTAGTTTTACTAATTTAGTTGTGTCTTTATCTAAACAGCCCCTAGTATTTGTTTACGTGCTCTTTACTTTCTTTCAAGCTTACCCAAAAACACCTACAAAGTACTTCTAGTTTCATACTTGTTCTAGGTAAAGCAAACGTAAAGCATGCGTAGAGTTGTATCGGTGGCCGATAGAACTTGAGGGAATATTTATTCTACCTTTAGCTCCTCATTGGGTTCGACACTCTTACTTATCGAAAACTGTTGCGATCCCCTATACTTGTGGGTTATCAAGACCTTTTTCTGGCGCCGTTGCCGGGGAGTCATAGCGTGGGGTGAATATTCTCGTGTGTGCTTGTTTGGTTTATCACTAAGTAATTTTTTGCTGTTCTTAGTTGTTCTCTATCTTTAGTTATGGATATGGAACGCAAAATACCAAAAACAATTAGAGGTACTTGCTACTCATGTAGATGGGGTAACTCCTAAAACCCCCGATTCTCATTATGTGAGAGATATTATGTACTACTTTGATAATCCTGAGAAAACCCCATTCAACTTTATAATGGGAGACACGTTGGATCAATGTGAATACTTTAGGGATTATCGCTCGACACAAAAAGGGAAACTATTATGGGATCAATTTATTATGTTGCGTTGGTAT
Organism: Triticum aestivum; assembly: GCF_018294505.1. Classification (NCBI taxonomy): domain Eukaryota; kingdom Viridiplantae; phylum Streptophyta; class Magnoliopsida; order Poales; family Poaceae; genus Triticum; species Triticum aestivum. Next base: position 318,133,022 of record NC_057795.1, read on the forward strand.
GCCTGGAATCTCTGCTTGAGATATGATACTACTTGTTGCTCTAGGATGAAGGCTCCACACCTTCCGTTTTCATGAAAATATAATGATAATGAAACCTTAGCTTCTTATGCTAATGGTATATATGATTACTATGATGTGGAACAAATAGAAGAATTTGTTGCTTTTAAGGCTGCTTATGAAATTGAAGCTTTGTTTGAAAAGTATGAAGCTTTTGATGATAATGGTTATAGGCCGGAAAATCTTGCTATACTTGGATATTGCAATGAAAATTATGAATACAATTACTATATTAATACTTTTATGAAGAAACTCAACATTGTCCAAGAAGAGACTAATATTTTGCAGGAATCTATGGAAGAAGAAATTGATGAAACTATGAGCTCATTGCATGAAAAAGATGAGGAGGAGAGCAAAGAACAAGAGGAGGAAGAGCGGATTGATCACCCGTGCCCACCTTCTAATGAGAGTAACTCTTCAACTCATATATTGTTTAATTCCCCTTCGTGCTTACCGAAGGATGATTGCTATGATGACTGTTATGATCCCTATGATTCTTTTGAAATATCCCTTTTTGATGATGCTTGTGGCCAAGATGCCAATATGAATTATGCTTATGGAGATGAACTTGATATACTTCCTTATGTTAAACATGAAATTGTTGCTATTGCATCCACGCATGATAGTCCTATTATCTTTTTGAATTCTCCCGACTACACTATATCGGAGAAGTTTGTGCTTATTAAGGATTATATTGATGGGTTGCCTTTTACTACTACACATGATGATTTTGATGAATATAATATGCATGTGCTTTCTGCTCCTACTTGCAATTATTATGAGAGAGGAACTCTATCTCCGCCTCTTTATGTTTCCAATATGATAGAATTGCAAGAAACTATTTATACTATGCATTGGCCTTTATTATGTGTGCATGAATTGTTCTTTTATGACATGCCGATGCATAGGAAGAGAGTTAGACTTCGTCATTACATGATATATGTTACTTTGTGCTCACTACTAAATTACAAATCATTGTTAATTAAAATTGGCTTTGATATACCTTGGGATCCGGGTGGATTCATTACTTGAGCACTAAATGCCTAGCTTAATGGCTTTAAAGAAAGCGCTGCCAGGGAGACAACCCAGAAGTTTTAGATAGTCATTTATTTCTGTTGAGTGCTTTCATATAGTTTAAAAACAACAAAAATAAAGAGAGGAACCCAAAACTTTTCAAAAAGGAAAGTGAAAGTGAGAAAGACAAGCATTGTTGAAGCGGGAGCTAGCCTTGGACCTTGTTCATGCTCACGGAAACTTTGTGAATCTTGATTACAGAAACTTTTCAACAAAAATAATTATCCCCCTGTACAATTCCATTGTATTATAAAAATAATGTGCCAAGGTTTGCCTTTAGGATGTTTACAATGCTTGTTGGTTTGTACGGTGCAGGGCAGAAACTTTGGCTGAAGTGCGCGATTTTACATTTTTACCTGGAACGTCATTTGGTTCTGATTCTTTTTGCACTGTCTTGAAATACAAATTTTTTATTTTTCCTAATTTTGGTAGAATTTTTGGGGTACAAGAAGTATGGTGGATGTTCAGATTGCTACAGACTGTTCTGTTTTTGACAGATTCTGTTTTTGATGCATAGTTTGCTTGTTTTGATTGATCTATCAATTTATATCAGTGGATTAAGCCATGAAAAAGTTATATTACAGTATACACAATGCAAAAACAAAATATGAATTGGTTTGCAACAGTACTTAGAGTGGTGATTTGCTTTATTATACTAACGAATCTTACCGAGTTTTCTGTTGAAGTTTTGTGTGGATGTAGTGTCTAAACGAGGATGTTTCGATGTGAGAAGAAGGAAGAGAGGCAAGAGCTCAAGCTTGGGGATTCCCGAGGTACCCCAAGTAAATATTCAAGGAGACTCAAGCGTCTAAGCTTGGGGATGCTGGGGAGGCATCCCCTCTTTCTTCAATAAGTATGGGTATGTTTTCGAATTTGTTTCGTTCATGCATTATGTGCAAGTCTTGGAGCGTCTTTTGCATTTAGGTTTTTATTTTTATTTTATGCACCATGCTGGTATGAGATAGTCCTTGGTTAATTTATAGAATGCTCATTGCACTTCACTTAAATCTTTTGAGTGTGGCTTTATAGAATGCTTCATGTGCTTCACTTATATCATTTGAAGTCTAGATTGCCTGTTTCTCTTCATATAGACAACCGCCATTTGTAGAATGCTCTTTTGCTTCACTTATACTTGTTAGAGCGTGGGCATATCTTTTGTAGAAAGAATTAAACTCTCTTGCTTCACTTATATCCATTTAGAGAGATGACAGGAATTGGTCATTCACATGGTTAGTCATAAAATCCTACATAAACTTGTAGATCGCTGAATATGATATGTTTGATTCCTTGCAATAGTTTTGCGATATAAAGATGGTGATATTAGAGTTATGCTAGTGGGTGGTTGTGGATTGTAGAGACACTTGTGTTGAGGTTTGCAAGTCCTGTAGCATGCACGTATGGTAACCATTGTGTGACAAATTTGAAGCATGGGGTGTTTCTTTGATTGTCTTCCTTATGAGTGGCAGTCGGGGACGAGCGATGGTCTTTTCCTACCAATCTATCCCCCTAGGGGCATGCATAGTAGTACTTTGCTTCGAGGGCTAATAAACTTTTGCAATAACTATATGAGTTCTTTATGACTAATGTGAGTCCATGGATTATACGCACTCTCACCCTTCCACCATTGCTAGCCTCTCTTGTGCCGCGCAACTTTCGCCGGTACCATACACCCACCATATATCTTCCTCAAAACAGCCACCATACCTACCTATCATGGCATTTCCATAGCCATTCTGAGATACATTGCCATGCAACTTCCATCATCATCATATACATGACTTGAGCATTCATTGTCATATTGCTTTGCATGATCGTAAGATAGCTAGCATGATGTTTTCATGGCTTGTCCGTTTTTTGATGCCATTGCTATGCTAGATCATTGCACATCTCGGTACACCGCCGGAAGCATTCATATAGAGTCATATCTTTGTTCAAGATATCGAGTTGTAAGTAAATATAAGTGTGATGATCATCATTATTAGAGCATTGCCCCAGTGAGGAAAGGATGATGGAGACTATGATTCCCCCATAAGTCGGGATGAGACTCCAGAGTTTATGAAAAATAAAAGAGGCCAAAGAAGCCCAAATAAAAAAAAAGAGGCCAAAGAAGCCCACCAAAAAAAAGAGAAAATAAAAAAATGAGAGAAAAAGAGAGAATGGGCAATGTTACTATCCTTTTACCACACTTGTGCTTCAGAGTAGCACCATGTTCTTCATAGAGAGAGCCTCGTATGCTTTCACTTTCATATACTAGTGGGAATTTTCATTATAGAACTTGGCTTGTATATTCCGATAAATGGCTTCCTCAAATGCCCGAGGTCTTCATGAGCAAGCAAGTTGGATGCACACCCACTTAGTTTCAGTTTGAGCTTTCATACACTTATAGCTCTAGTGCACCCGTTGCATGGCAACCCCTACTCCTCACATTGATATCTATTAATGGGCATGTCCACAGCCCGTTGATACGCCTAGTTGATGTGAGACTTTCTCCTTTTTTGTCTTCTCCACATAACCTCCATCATTATATTCTATTCCACCTATAGTGCTATATCCATGGCTTGCGCTCATGTATTGCGTGAGGGTTGAAAAAGCTAAAGCACGTTAAAAAGTATGAACCAATTGCTCGGCTCGTCATCGGGGTTGTGCATGATGGGAGCATTTTGTGTGACGAAAATGAAGCATGGCCAAACTGTATGATTTTGTAGGGATAAGCTTGCTTTTGCCTTGTTGTTTTGAAAAGACATGATTGCTTTATTGATACGCTCGAAGTATTATTGTTTTTATGTCAAATGATAGACTATTGCTTTGAATCACTCGTGTCTTAATATTCATGCCATGATTAGACATATGATCAAGATTATGCTAGGTAGCATTCCACATCAAAAATTATTCTTTTTTATCATTTACCTACTCGAGGACGAGCAGGAATTAAGCTTGGGGATGCTGATACGTCTCCGTCGTATCTATAATTTTTGATTGTTCCATGCCAATATTATTCACTTTCATATACTTTTTGGCAACTTTTTATATTATTTTTGGGACTAACATATTGATCCAGTGCCCAGTGCCAGTTCCTGTCTGTTGCATGTTTTTTGTTTCGCAGAAACCCAATATCAAACGGAGTCCAAACGGGATAAAAACGGACGAGATTTTTTTGGAATATTTATGATTTTCTGGAAGTAAAATCAACGCGAAACGGTATCCGAGGTGGGCACGAGGTAGGGGGGCGCGCCCTACCCCCCTAGGCACGCCCCTGACCCTCGTGGTCCACCCATAAGGCAGTTGATGCTCTTCTTCTGGCACAAGAAAGATAATTTTATGGCGAATATCTGGGCGAAAGATTCACCCCAATCGGAGTTATGGATATCCAAATATAAAGGAAACGGTGAAGGGGTAGAATCTGCCAACGCAGAGAACGCAGAAACAGAGAGATAGATCCAATCTCGGAGGGGCTCTCGCCCCTCCCAAGCCATGGGAGCCAAGGACCAGAGGGGAAACCCTCCTCCCATCAAGGGAGGAGGTCAAGGAAGAAGAAGAAGAAGGGGGGCTCTCTCCCCCTTGCTTCCGGTGGCGCCGGAACGCCGCCGGGGGCCATCATCATCACCGCGATCTTCACCAACACCTTCGCCATCTTCACCAACATCTCCATCACCTTCCCCCATATCTATGCAGCGGTGTAACCTCTCTCTTACCCGTTGTAATCTCTACTTAAACATGGTGCTCAATGCTATATATTATTTCCCAATGATGTATGGCTATCCTATGATGTTTGAGTAGATTTGTTTTGTCCTAATGGCTATTTGATGATCGTGATTGGTTTGAGTTGTATGTCTTATTATTGGTGCTGTCCTATGATGCCCTCCGTGTCGCACAAGCGTGAGGGATTCCCGCTGTAGGGTGTTGCAATATGTTCATGATTCGCTTATAGTGGGTTGGTGAGTGACGGAAACACAAACCCGAGTAAGTAGGTTGTTTGCGTATGGGATAAAAGGGGACTTGATGCTTTAATGCTATGGTTGGGTTTTACCTTAATGAATCTTTAGTAGTTGCGGATGCTTGCTAGAGTTCCAATCATAAGTGCATATGATCCAAGTAGAGAAAGTATGTTAGCTTATGCCTCTCCCTCAAATAAAATTGCAATAATGATTACCGGTCTAGTTATCGATTGCCTAGGGACAAATAACTTTCTCGTGACAACAAGCTCTTTACTTTTACTAATTTAGTTGTGTCTTTATCTAAACAGCCCCTAGTCTTTATTTACGTGCTCTTTACTTTCTTGCAAGCTTACCCAAAAACACCTACAAAGTACTTCTAGTTTCATACTTGTTCTAGGTAAAGCAAACGTAAAGCGTGCGTAGAGTTGTATTGGTGGTCGATAGAACTTGAGGGAATATTTATTCTACTTTTAGCTCCTCGTTGGGTTCGACACTCTTACTTATCGAAAACTGTTGCGATCCCCTATACTTGTGGGTTATCAAGACTTTACCGAAGAAGTACTGGACCATGAATTTCCACCGGGCTTTAAGCCTATGAACGTAGAGGCATACGACGGAACGACAGACCCAGGGGTCTGGATCGAGGACTTTATCCTGCATATACATATGTCTCGTGGGGATGACCTCCACGCCATCAAATGCCTTCCCCTCAAGCTAAAGGGACCAGCTCGACACTGTTTGAAAAGCCTCCCCGAAAATTCAATTGGGAGTTGGGAGGAACTCGAGGACGCTTTCAGGGCCAATTTTCAAGGGACTTATGTCCGGCCTCCGGATGCTGACGATTTAAGTCACATAATCCAATAGCCTGGAGAGTCTGCCCACAAGCTTTGGAACATATTCCTCACTAAGAAGAATCAAATTGTCGACTGTCCGGATGCCGAAGCCTTAGCGGCATTCAAACACAGCATCCGCGATGAGTGGCTCGCCAGACACCTCGGCCAAGAAAAGCCAAGGACAATGGCAGCCCTAACAAGCCTTATGACCCGCTTTTGCGTGGGTGAAGGTAGCTGGCTAGCCCGTAAAGGCACCAGCGACCCCAGCACATCCAAAATAAGGGATGGCAACGGGAAGCCACGACTTAATAAAAACAAACGACAAAACAAGGAAGAGAGCCCGGATAACACAACGGTTAATGCCGGATTCAGGGGCTCTCGACCTGGTCAGCAAAAGAAGCCATTTAAAGGTAGTAAAGATGGACCGTCCGGTCTGAATAGAGTCCTAGACAGACTGTGCCAAATTCATGGCACCCCTGACAAACCTGCGAACCACACGCACATAGAGTGCTGGGTCTTCAAGCAGGCCGGCAAATTAAATGTCGAACACAAGGGAAGGGAAACACCAAGTGAAGACGAGGACGAACCTCGCCAGCCGAACACTAGGGGACAGAAAAAATTCTCGCGAGAGGTTAAAACAGTGAACATGATCCACGCGACTCACACATCCATGAGAAGGCACGAACACGCGCATAGAGACATGCTCGATATAGAGCCCAGCGTACCCACACCTAGCTACTGGATGACTAGTCCAATCAATTTCGATTACACGGACCACCTGACTAGTATTAGGCGCGAAGGATCAGAGGCCTTGGTGCTTGACCCAATAATCGATGGATACCATCTCACCCACGTCCTCATGGACGGCGACAACAGTCTCAATTTAATATATGAGGACACTGTTCGCAGGATGGGGATAGACCCATCCAGAATTAGTCAAAGCAACACCACCTTTGAAGGGGTGATACCAGGCGTTGAAGCCTACAGCAGGGGCTCCGTTGTACTGGAGGTAACATTTGGCTCTCCAGGCAATTCCAGAAGCGAAGAACTACTCTTCACCATCGCACCCTTCCAAAGCGGCTATCATGCATTGCTTGGAAGAACGGCCTTCGCCCGCTTCAATTTAATATACTCAAGATGCCCGGTCCACATGGGTCATCACCATTAACAGAATCACAGAGCGCTCTTCACGTGCGGAGGAACACGCGACGGCCCTAGCGGCCGGACTATAAGCGGCCTCCAATATTAAAAAAACATGACTGGTCATTAAGACCACAGACACGGTTAGACGAGTCCGGTAGCCGGGATAAAATTGAATCAGGGCACCGTATATGTAATCCCATAGCAGACACCAGGGGCTATAAATATTTAATACAGCCCCACACTTGGCTCAACCTTATTGGCAGGCCAACATCTTACACTTTTATTATCCATCGCATAGTTACGTTGTACTCTCTTACGAGTTGTCTTTTTCACAGACAACGTTCGCGCGATACCCTTCCAGGATACGGCACAACGGAGACAAAGGCGCAGACGTGCAGCAGGGCCCCACTCAACAGGTTTCTTTTTAGATTAAGCCCCTGTGTAAACCTTTTCTATTGCCTCTTGTTGTTTAACCATCCCACGGGTTCCATACCCACAGAGGATACTGCCGTTATTGGCATTTCGCCACGACAGATCAACGCACGTACCTGGAAACATAGGGTTTATAATGAATGGGCATTCTTGAGCCCATCGTCTGTTATAAAGTCTGAATACCTTCGGGAGTGTTCGGTGTCACGAGTTTGGCCTTATATGCATCAGCTCCGAATCATGTCTTTGGTCAAATGTTGGGTTTGCCCGGCTCCTGGGTTTGCCGCCTTACATTCCGTTATTATCGGTTAAGGTGGCCAAAGGAGAACTACTGCGATTGTGCCCTGGTTATTCTGGATGAGCACCTCAGTAGAGAAAGCCGAAAACTGACTATCATGATACGGCGAGAGACTGTTCAACCACTCAAAGACTTATCGGAATCTTTAGTATCCCTTCGCATTAACGAAGGACCGTTTCCCGGTCATGTACATACGCGCCCGTATTCAGATGCACGCGAAGGTACCAGGGGCTACATAGTAGCCCCAACGTTAGAGTCCCATGGCTAAGCGAAAGTGTTACAGCTATATAGTCCGGTTGCCTAGTTCGACGTGCGATCACCTCCTTAATGGACCAAGATGTTGGATCAAGTGTGATTATGCATATTTTTCTCGAACACCCCCGCATTATATGCGTGGGGGCTGAAGCCAACGACTGCTAACTTTCAGACATCACAGGGGATACAATAATACTTTCAGGCAAAAAGTATAAATATAGCCTTATAACCAAAATAACATTGTTTTTACAATGATCTGATTTGTCACTCGAACAAGACATCCTTCGAGCACTGCACCTCTATTAGGCGTGCAACTTCTGTTACCTGCGCCAAATAGTGCTCGGCCGGATATTGGCCTCCCTCCGGATCCTGGGTTGCCATAATGGTGGCCTCCATATCTGTCCAAAATGATTTAACGCGGGCAAGGGCCATCCGTGCACCTTCTATGCACGCCGACCTTCTCATGGCATCGATCCGAGGCACGGCCCCAAGGAATTGTTGCACCAAACCAAAGTAATTGTCCGGCTTAGGCCCCTTCGGCCAAAGATGGTCTATTACAGACTGCATTGCAAGCCCGGACAGCCTGTGAAGCTCCGCTACAGCAGCCATCTTGTCACTTAACGGCAGCGGGCGAGTGGGAGCATTGAATTGCGACCAGAAAAGATTCTCCACTTCGTCATCACCTTGATCCTTGAAGAACTTGGCAGCGTCAGCTGTACTCTTTGCCAAATCCGCATACGCGTCCGCAGGACTCCAGCGTCCATCCAGGGGAGCGTACTTCGAATCGAAAAACTTCATCCGCAGCAAGTAGGAGCCCCCAGCCGCAATTTTACCGGCCTGTTGAAGCTCCTCCCGTGCACCCCTGAGCTCGGTCCGTATTTCCTTGGTGGCATTAAGTGCCTTGTTCAGATCGGCCGAACTATCCTTATGCTCCTTTTTAAGGAGCTCATACCGGTCAGTGGCATTTTTTAACTCCACAGCCATTTCGGCTATCTTTTCCTCGCTTCGGTGATGAGCAACATGTTCGGCTCTCAGTTCCTCGGCCGCCTTTAGGGCAGCCGCATTGCTAACCCGAGCTTGTTCCTTGGCCTGGGCAAGTTCGGCCCTCAGGGCTTCCACGGCAGCAGCACCGTCTGCAGTCCAAGCACATGGCATTAATATTATGCCACTCTCATATTTTCCTATATAAATAAGGAAAGAAGAGCACATACCTTGTGACTCGTTCAGCCGCTCGTTCACCAGCGTGATATCGGCATCAATAGATCCAATGTGCCTCCTTAGTTTGGAAACTTCAACGAACTGTGCGGCAACCGGATCCTTGGATACCTGCGCATATGTACAGCGCAATCAGTACTTACAAAATATGATCCTCCGTTTGGCGCCTAGAGTGGGCAACCAGAGTCTCATGGGCTACTATCTATATGGAGCACACCTAGCGCGTGCCTCACAGCCAAAAAATAGAGTATTCTTCACTACATACCTCAAAGCCTCTGAGCAGGCTTGTAAATGCTTCATTCAAACTGCTTGTAGCGGATGAAATCTTCTTGAGCATTGCGTTAATTAATGAGCAGTGCTCCTCCGAGAGTGCAGCTCGCTCCAGTAGGCCTGTCAGTACGTCCAGCCGGACATTGAACTGTGTCGGATCCTTCCCATCGCCCCTCGTGGGAGCCAAACGCTCCGGGCTCAGGGCGGCTGACGCATTGGCTTCCGGCTTCGGCAGATCCGTACTCCTCCGTGATGACACCTCGGTGTCGCCCGCTTCATGAGGCGGAGAGGTGGGTGGGGTCTCGCTCTCCATCATCTCCGGAGGAAGATCCCCCGAAGACGAACTCTATTGAGAAGAGCTGCTAGCCGGACCGGTAAAAGACGAATCCTGGTTATTGATCTAGGAGAAACACCGTACCTTCGAATTAGCGACTAACTTACAACTCAGTGGAGGGCTGGCCCGTTGGCGGGCATGACGCGGTGAGGGTGCCCGTCGGGGCAGGGCCCCCTGGGGATACCTTTTTCCCTGGTTTGGGCATCTCCGTCTCCAAGTCTTCGGAGGCAGCCCTCTTCTTCCCGTGCGGGGAGGAGGCCTTAGCCTCCCCTTCACGACTATCCTCCTTAGGGGAGGTAACAATTCCCCCGGTTCGGATGTTTAGCGTATGAAGTTCGGTTTCGTCGTTCTTCCCCTTGTCTTTCCCTGAGGGCATTCTGCTGAGTACCCGGTCAAGCATCTTGGCCATGGTGGGACTAGGCGGGCCTTCGGGAGTGGCGCCGGACATCTGATTCTCTCTGCCTTGCTGAGCCATTCCTGGCCATGGATGATTTTCAGAATAAACAATTACGACAAATACAAAACAAGGTGTCCGGTATCAAGGTTACTTGCTTGGGTATCTAGGCGATTGCAGCTTAGGCCCGCATCCTCGGTGGTGTCCGGACACTCTACTTTCGGTCCGAAGAATATTTTGCACATCCCTTCGAGCTTCAAGCCGAAGAAGTGCTTAACAGTCCGCGGACAATCTGGATTGAACTCCCACATCCGGAGAGGCCGGCGTTGGCACGGCAACATCCGTCGGATTAACATCACTTGCATTATGCTGACAAGGTTAATGTCCCTCTCAAGAAGCTCTCGGATGCGGCTCTGCAGTACTGGTACATCGCCAGCGGGCCCCCAATTCCATCCTACGTCGGTCCAAGACGCTAGTTGTGACGGAGGGCCCGAGCGGAACTCAGGGGCGGCCACCCACTTTGTGCCTCTAGGAGCCGTGACATAAAACCACCTCCGTTGACATACATCAGATACTTCTGGGAAAGAACCCTCTAGCCATGGGGCATCGGTGTTCCCGCTTATTACGGCACCTCCACACTCCGCATGTCGCCCTCGATCATCTTCGGCTTCACATTGAAGGTCTTGAGCCATAAGCCGAAGTGTGGGGTGACATGAAGGAAGGCCTCGCACACTATAATGAACGATGAGATATGGAGGATGGCGTCCGGAGCTAGATCATGAAAGTCCAACCCATAATAGAACATGAGCCCCCTCACAAAAGGATCGAGGATGAGGCCCAAGCCATGGAGGAAGTGAGGAACAAACACGACGCACTCATTGGGCTCTGGTGTAGGGATGACCAGCCCTGGAGCAGGAACCGTGTGCTGGATGTCGGCGGTCAGATATCCGACCTCCCTAAGCTTCACAATGTCCTCCTTTTGAATCGAGGAGGCCACCCACCGGCCTTGAGGGTTGGATCCGGACATATTGGAGGATCAGGGTGTTTGGGCTTAGGTCTCGGGTGTTAGAACTCGAGGTGCGAGAGGCGCGATGGAGGTGGAAGAGAGGCATAGGCCTCGACGCCTTTATAAAGGGGGTGAATATCAAGAGTCCTCAGTGTGACCGCTTGAGACTTATCCAAAAATACACGGAGTCATACCAACGAGCGTCGTGGGGTTACGCACGCCCATATTGATGAGAATCCTGTGATAAGGGGACACGATCTCTCCTCTGACAAGACGTGTCAAGGAAACCGCCTCACAATATGCGATGTGGCTGGTTGTGGGAAAACAGTTCGAATAATGACCCGGCCGTAATGACACGTCGTGTTGTCTAAAAAGTTGTCAGCAGATTGCATTTGTGAAATATCATTCTCTCTACGGTGGCATGTGAAGATCATTTTGTGGATCCGGACATGATTCAAGTTTTTGATAATTACTTTGGAGTATTCGGAGAAGGAACCCGCCTTGCAATGCCGAAGACAAGACTGCACGCCGGACTCATCTTCATTGAAGCCTGGTTCAGGGGCTACTGAGGGAGTCCTGGATTAGGGGGTATCCGGACAGCCGTACTGTATACATTGTCCGGACTATTGAAGCATGAAGATACAAGACTCAAGACTTCGGCCCGTGTCCGGATGGGACTCTCCTTTGCGTGGAAGGCAAGCTTGGCGATCCGGATATTGTGTTTCCTTCCTTGTAACTGACTCCATGTAAACCCTAGCCTCCTTCGGTGTCTATATAAATCGGAGAGGTTGGTCCTTAGAAGGCCGATGACAATTACAATCATACCATCATAGGCTAGCTTCTAGGGTTTAGCCTCTACGATCTCGTGGTAGATCTACTCTTGTACTACCCATATCATCAATATTAATCAAGCAGGAAGTAGGGTTTTACCTCCATCGAGAGGGCCCAAACCTGGGTAAACATTGTGTCCCTTGCTTCTTGTTACCATCAGCCTAGACGCACAGATCGGGACCCCCTACCCGAGATCTGCCGGTTTTGACACCGACAGTGACCTCCGTCCTGCCATCCTACTGGTCTTGGTCTCATCGCACCGATATGGAAACCTTTGCTTGTTGCCTCGGTACTCCGCGCCTACGCTTGCCCCCTTTGCACCAAAGATGAAACAAGGACACTGCGTAGGCTGGCGCCCGCCTGGTCTTGATCGTGATGGCTTGCGTTATGAGCACCTTGCGAGGTACCCCTTGCCTTGATCTCTCCGCCTCCTCGCAAGCTTGCCTGGTGAGGCTGCCCCTGAGGAGGCCTTGTGTCGTCCGCCCCGCGAGGCTTGTCCCCTCACGAGGGTCTTGAACTTGGGTTGATGAAGACAGGGTGTACTGGGCCACTACTGAGCCACGCCGCTGGCCGCAGGCAAGCAGGTCTAGGGACCCCCGTTCCCAGAACACCGACAGTAGCCCCTGGGCCCAAGGCGTGCTCGGACTTGGCTTAGCAGCGAAGCTAAAGGGCAAGTGCGAAGCGCCGTGGGCCCCAACAGCCTGCGGCCTTGGCTGCCGCGTGGCGGTTGATTGGACGTGGGTGTCTCCACTTCCCCATGCTGCCTCGGCAACAGCTTGATTTGACGAGTCCCTGCTGCATGCAAAATGGGTCATCATTACTTGTGATCGTGGAGGCAGACGGTTGGCCTCCTCTGGACTATAAGTACGGAGAGGCGTGAGCCCCCGTTGTCCATCTCTTCTTGCTTCTCCTGCCTCTTCCCCCTTGCTCCTCCTCCATTCTCAACGCCAATGGCACCAATTCGCCGGTTCTCAGCCGAAGAGAAAGGAAAGGCCCCCCGGGAGGGGCCTGACCAGCTCCTGCCGAAGAAACGACCGGTCCCTGGCCGTCGCGACGAGGTTGCGAGGCCAGAGATGATTAGGCCTTGGTGCGAGCAGCCACCTCCTGGGTTCCTGCTACCCCTGTACGCCCGGGCCGAGGGCCGTGGAGAAAGGGACGACGAGCAATGCTGTCCGTGCCGCAGGCGAGGTCGACGAGCCATGGCGGTGCACGCTGTTGCTCCTAGAGTCCACGCCGCGGACTCCTCTTGCGAGCTCGTGATCCACGCCCGATGCCTCCGAGCACCTGGATCCTCTTTCATCCCTTCTTCGCCTTCGAGATGCCGCCGAGGGGGCCTTTCGAGCTCTGGCTGTAGCACGCCGACTGCGGTACACCGGCGACCGGAGCAGAGGTTGAAGTCGTCATCCCGAGCAAGGTCTACATGACCCGAGGCTAGGGCGAGAACTCCCGGGTCTGCCGAACAAGGGGTGCCCTCGTGATTCATTTTGAATACGATGGTGCCTCCTAGATGCTCTTCAAGGTCTTCGACGCAGAAGGCCGCCGACTGGAGTGCTGCCCCAAGGGAGGCAGCCAGGACATCGATGTGGCAAGGGCTAGGCCTGCCACCCGCTTCCCCAATGGCTCCTCTGACAGCAGCGGCGATGCTTGGGAGTCTGGCGACTCTCCCGAGGTCTTTGTGACTCCAGAGACAAGCGACGACAGCTACGTGCCCCTGCGCTCACTCGTGTTCAGAGCAAGGCAGCTGCATTTCGACGCCGACGCGGCTGATCTGGATGGGGTTGGCACCGGCCTCCCATGGCCCACTGTTGATGATGGCGTCAGCCATGGAGGCGCGTGTAGTTAGGGATCCTTAGGATTCGCGTCTTTTGTTCCCTGCGAGGAATCGAGGAAACACCCCGTGGGGGCTTGTAAAGGGGCCGCGATGTCTTTTGTTGATATTATCCTTATTATGAAGCGGTCCAAATGCATGTCCTGTTCTGGCTTGGCTCCCCCTTTCTAAGCTTGCGATGACTTTGTGCTCTACGCTGGCAGGTCCCGGTCCCCAGGCAGGCTTCAGCCGTCGCTGGTATGCCAGGTCGCGATGCCGTGGTCAAGGCCAGGAGGTGAGCGGCCCGAGGTCCAGTAAGAGCCCGTGAGGCGCGATGCTCAAGAGGTCCCCTTTAGCGCACAAGCGGCTGTCGAAAGATGAGAAAGGAAGGCAATGTCGCCGTTGCAAAGCCGCATCAAGTGGAGGTTTTGTGTCGCATCAATTAGCTATTCCAGGGGCGAGACTTATGTCGAAAGTGTGGAGTCGTTCCTTCGCGTTGCACCGTAATTGGACATCGGCAGCTGGGATGCAATTGGGTCAGGCCCTCGCGAGCTTCCCTTCTCTTCCCTACGCTCTCCTTAGTGCTCTACGTCCTCAGGTCCCGGCCCTCGAGCGAGCTCAGCCGCCGCTGGTATGCCAGGTCGCGATGCCGTGGACAAGGCCAGGGGGTGAGGGCTGGAGAGCCAGTAAGAGCTCCTGAGTCGCGATGCTCAGGATCCCCCTTTTAACGTGCAAGCGGATCGCGCGGGCAAGAGAGAGAGAGAGAGAGAGAGAGAGAGCTCGCGATTCCTCCCATTTTAGACCTCAGGAAGTTCCTATAAACCAACACGAGAAAAGCATGGGTTGCCATTACGATTGCCGACCGGCCATTGGTTGCTCCGAGAGTGTGGTGAGGGCACTGAGGGCCTGGTGAGGTGACGCTTGCGGGGCTGCCGCGGGCTAGAGCTCGGCCACTCAGATTTGTCGATGTTGCAGGGATGGACCCATGCGCAAGCACCGTGCTAGCGCGAGCGGCCCCAAGGGTAGGTGTCAATCGAACAGGCGATTATCACAGGAAGGTTAAGCATGAAAGGCAAATCAGCTTAGATAAAAGTAGGAGGGATACATGCCACTGGGTCAGGCCCGAGCGGCTCGGGGATGATGCAGCCCGAGGGGCGCCCCCAGCATGGTAAACTAAAGACATAATCAAAAGGGATACATGCCACAGGGACAGACCCACGCGACCTGGGAATGATGCAGCCCTGAGGGCACTCCTAGCTGAAATGAACTCGAAAGATGTCACCTGATACCATTGTAGAGGGGGTGTTGAAGTAGCTGAAGGTGCACGGTGAAGAGACCGACCCTCACGAGCCACCAGAGCCCTAAGCCTCGGGAGGCTCTGGGGGTCCAGGCGGTTCCTCGAGGACCATCTCCATCTCCACCAGGACCACGTGGTGCCTGGCCTCCTGAACTGCCAGAATGCTTCACAGATGATGCTAGTGAGTGGCAGCCACGTTCGGCAGGCCGAAAGGCATGCGAACGTAGCTGTGCGGCGGACCCTCGCAACGTCCCACGCGCGAAGGCCAGAAGCGCTCCTGAGATGCGGCTCGACTGAGCCCTGGGTAGTCGATGCAGATGCGCAGCCCGCCATCCTCGCCTGGATGGGGAGCTACGCCGGGCAGATAGCGATCGCCGCATATGACTCTTGATTCCTGCAGCTCCTGGGTGGTCTTGGTGATGAACTCCTGAGGGTTGGGCCTTCCTTGCCCCATGCCTTCCTGAGGGAAACATGCTGCAAGGCATGCCTCCAAGTGGTGCCCGAGCGCCTCCCTCGTGATTTTGGCAAAGTCCGAGGCCCTCCAGAAGAGAGCCCCCGAGCCCTGCCCGAGGAGGGCGCCGGGCGCGCCTTCCTATGCAATGGAGGGAGGCGCCCCTTGCACGGGACCGGATCCTGATGCGACACCTCCAGAGATTCCAACCTCCTGAGGCCTTTAGCTGGGCAATATCTTCTTCTTCTTGGCAACCGCCCCAGGAGGGTTCTCCCCCTGCTGTCTGGGTCCTCGATCGATGCAGCTTGGAAGGCGCGCTCGAGGGAGCATGATACGTCTCCAACGTATCTATAATTTTTGATTGTTCCATGCTATTATATTACCCCTTTTGGATATTTATGTGCTTTATTTTACACATTTATATCATTTTTGGGACTAACCTACTAACCGGAGGCCCAGCCCGTATTGCTGTTTTTTTTCCTTTTTCAGTATTTCGAAGAAAAGGAATATCAAACGGAGTCCAAACGGAATGAAACTTTCGGGAGTGTGATTTTTGGAACGAACGTGACCCAGAGGACTTGGAGTGCAAGTCAAGAAGCTGCCAAGGCAGCCACGAGAGGGTAGGGCGCTCCCCCCTATAGGGCGCCCCCTATCTCGTGGGCCCCTTGGGCGGCCACCGACGTACTTCTTCCTCCTATATAAGCCTATGTACCACGAAAACATCCAGGGAGCCAAAGAAACACAATTTCCACCGTCGTAACCTTCTGTATCCGCGAGATCCCATCTTGGAGCCTTCACCGGCGCTTCGCCGGAGGAGGAATCGACCACGGAGGGCTTCTACATCAACACCATAGCCCCCCCGATAAGTTGTGAGTAGTTTACCACATACCTTCGAGTTCATAGTTATTAGCTAGATGGCTTCTTCTCTCTTTTTGGATCTCAATACAATGTTCTCCCCCTCTCTTGTGGAGATCTATTCGATGTAAACTCTTTTTATGGTGTGTTTGTCGAGATCCGATGAATTGTGGGTTCATGATCAAGTTTATCTATGAGAAATATTTGAATCTCCTCTGAATTCTTTTATGTATGATTGAGTTATCTTTGCAAGTCTCTTCGAATTATCAGTTTGGTTTGGCCTACTAGATTGATCTTTCTTGCCATGGGAGAAATGCTTAGCCTTGGGTTCAATCTTGCGATGTCCTTACCCAGTGACAGAAAGGGTTGCAAGGCACGTATTGTATTGTTGCCATCGAGGATAAAAAGATGGGGTTTATATCATATTGCTTGAGTTTATCCCTCTACATCATGTCATCTTGCTTAATGCGTTACTCTATTCTTATGAACTTAATACTCTAGATGCAGGCAGGAGTCGGTCGATGTCAGGAGTAATAGTAGTAGATGCAGGCAGGAGTCGGTCTACTTGTCACGGATGTGATGCCTATATACATGATCATGCCTAGATAATCTCATAATTATTCACTTTTCTATCAATTGCTCGACAGTAATCTGTTCACCCACCGTAATACTTATGCTATCTTGAGAGAAGCCACTAGTGAAACCTATGGCCCCCGGGTCTATCCTTTATCATATTTGCTTCCAATCTACTTTTATTTGCATCTTTACTTTTTGCATCTATATTATAAAATACCAAAAATATATCTATCTTATCATACTATCTCTATTAGATCTCACTTTCACAAGTGGCCATGAAGGGATTGACAACCCCTTTATTGCGTTGGTTGTGAGTTCTTTGTTTGTTTGTGTAGGTGCATGGGACTTTTGAGGAGCCTCCTACTGGATTGATACCTTGGTTCTAAAAAACTGAGGGAAATACTTACGCTACTATTGTTGCGTGACCCTTTCCTCTTCAAGGAAAACAAACGCAAGCTCAAGACGTAGCAAGAAGGATTTCTGGCGCCGTTGCCGGGGAGTTCTTCGCTCAAGTCAAGACATACCAAGTACCCATCACAAACTCATCTCCCTTGCATTTACATTATTTGCCATTTGCCTCTCGTTTTCCTCTCCCCCACTTCACCCTTGCTGTTTTATTTGCCCTCTCTTTCCCAATCTCCTCCTCTCTTTTCCGCTTGCCTTTTTCCGTCTGCTTGTGTGCCTGCTTGTCCTTATGGCTTTGCCTAAGGGTTCCGACCACCTTCTTAGAAGGTTGGAAGAGATTGAATCAAATATTAGAAGCTTTATGAATTTGCAATTTGAGCATAATAATTTCTTCAGAAAAGAGCTTAAGGAACAAAAAGGTTTTTTGGGGTTTATGAACAAAGAGCTTGATATTATGAATAAAGAATTTTATGGTGTGAACTCTCAAATTGCCCGACTTGAAAATGCTATAGCCAAAATTTCTGATAAGTAAGCCACCTTAGTCAATAAGATGGCCGCCAAACCAGAAAAGCTAGATGAAAATAATGATGAAGATCTTAAAGTTATTGATGCGTCTCCTATTAGATCTTTGTTTTGCAATATGAATCTTGATAATTATGGGACTGAAGATGAGTCAACTTTACCTAGAAGGTGTCCCAAGAATTCGGAGTTTTTAGATCTTGATGCTAAATTTGGTAAAAGTGGGACTGGAGAGGTCATGACCTTAAATAGCATTGAACCCACTATCTCGGATTTCAAGGAATTTGATTATGATAATTGTTCTTTAGAAGGTTGTATTTCCTTGTTGCAATCCGTTGTCAATTCTCCTCATGCTTATAGTCAAAATAAAGCTTTTACCAAACATATCGTTGATGCCTTGATGCAACCTTATGATGAAAAACTAAATTTGGAAGTTTCTATGCCTAGAAAACTTAATGATGAGTGGGAACCTACTATAAAGATTAGAATTAAAGATCATGAGTGTTTTGCTTTGTGTGATTTTGGTGCTAGTGTTTCTACGGTTCCGAAAACTTTAGTGATATTCTAGGTTTCCATGATCTTGATGATTGCTCTTTAAATTTGCACCTTGCGGATTCCACCATTAAAAAGCCAATGGGAAGGATCAATGATGTTCTCATTATTGCAAATAGAAATTTGGTGCCCGTAGATTTTATCGTTCTTGATATGGATTGCAATCTTTCTTGCCCTATTATTCTTGGTAGACCTTTCCTTAGAACAATTGGCGCGATTATTGATATGAAGGAAGGGAATGTTAGATTCCAATTTCCATTAAAGAAAGGCATGGAGCACTTTCCAAGAAAGAAAGTCAAATTACCTTATGAATCTATCATGCGAGCTACTTATGAATTTAGTGCCAAAGATGGCACTACTTAGATCTATCTTCGCTTTTATGCCTAGCTAGGGGCGTTAAACGATAGCGCTAGTTGGGATGCAACCCAATTTTTTTTGTGTTTTTGTTTTTGTTCCTGTTTAGTAATAAATCTTGCATCTACCTCCTGTTTGATGTGTTTTTATCTTTTAATTAGTGTTTGTGCCATGTAGAACCTATAGGATAACCTATGATGATAGTTGATTTGATTCTGCTGAAAAACAGAAACTTTGCACACACGAATTTAGTTTTGTTAAATCATAGAAACGTGATTTTACGTTTATTATTTTTGCTGCTGATCAATACACAAATTGTCCAGGACTTCCTATTTTCGTAGGAGTTTTAGAGTTCCAGAAGTTTGCTTTAGTTACAGATTGCTACAGACTGTTCTGTTTTTCGTGTGTTGTTTGCTTATTTTGATGCATCTATGGCTAGTAAAATAGTTTATAAACCACAGAGAAGTTGGAATACAGTAGGTTTAACACCAAAATAAATAAATAATGATTTCATTACAGTACCTTATGTGGTGGTTTTGTTTTCTTTCACTAACGGAGCTTATAAGATTTCCTGTTGAGTTTTGTGTTGTGAAGTTTTCAAGTTTTGGGTAAAGCTTTTATGGACTATGGAATAAGGAGTGGCAAGATCCTAAGCTTGGGGATGCCCATGGCACCCCAAGATATTCAAGGATAGCCAAAAGCCTAAGCTTGGGGATGCCCCGGGAAGGCATCCCCTCTTTCGTCTTTGTTCATTGGTAACTTTACTTGGAGCTATATTTTTATTCGCCACATGATATGTGTTTTGCTTTTAGCATCGTATATTATATTAGTCTTTGATTTTTAGTTTACCATAATCATCCTTGCTGTACACACCTTTTGGGAGAAGCCTACTTGATTAGAATTTGCTAGAATACTCTATGTGCTTCACTTATATCTTTGAGCTTTATAGTTTTTGCTCTAGTGCTTCACTTATATCTTTTAGAGCACGGCGGTCGATTAATTTTGAAGAAATTACTAGTCTCTCATGCTTCACTTATATCTTTTGAGAGTCTTTTAGAACAGCATGGTATTTGCTATGGTTACAAATTTGGTCCTAGAATGATGAGCATCCAAGTTGGGTATAATAAAAACTATCATAGAAAGTGAATTGGATGCTATGATCAATTTGATGCTTGATAATTGTTTTGTGATATGGAGGTAATGATATTAAAGTCATGCTACTTGAGGTGATTATGAGAAATACTTGTGTTGAGGGTTGTGATTCTCATAGCATGCACGTATGGTGAACTGCTTTGTGATGAAGTTGGAGCACAATTTTATTTATTGATTGTCTTCGTTATGAGTGGCGGTCGGGGATGAGTGATGGTCTTTTCCTACCAATCTATCCCCCTAGGAGCATGCGCGTAGTGCTTTGTTTTTGATGACTTCTAGATTTTTGCAATAAGTACATGAGTTCTTTTAACTAATGTTGAGTCCATGGACTATACGCACCCTCACCCTTCTACCATTGCTAGCCTCTCTTGTGCCGCGCAACTTTCGCCGGTACCATACACCCACCATATACCTTCCTCAAAACAGCCACCATACCTACCTATTATGGCATTTCCATAGCCATTCCGAGATATATTGTCATGCAACTTTCCACCGTTCCATTCATATGACACGCATTACTTTTGTCATATTGCTCTTTGCATGATCATGTAGTTGACATTGTATTTGTGGCAAGGCCACCTTCAGAATTTTCATACAAGTCGCTCTTGATTCATTGCATATCCCGGTACACCGCCGGAGGCATTCATATAGAGTCATATCTTGTTCTAGCTTTGAGTTGTAATTCTTGAGTTGTAAATCCATAGAAGTGTGATGATCTTCATTATTAGAGCATTGTCTCAGTGAGGAAAGGATGATAAAGACTATGATTCCCCCAAAAGTTGGGATGAGACTTCGGACTTACAAAAGGAAAAAGAAAAAAGAATAAAGGCCGAAAAAAAGGCCAAAGAAAAAAAAGAAAAAGAAAAAAAAGGAAAAAAGGAAAAAAAGAAAATATAAAATGAGAGAAAAAGAGAGAAGGGACAATACTACTTGATACGTCTCCAACGTATCTATAATTTATGAAGCATTCATGCTATTTTATTATCTGTTTTGAATGATTACGAGCTTTATTATACACTTTTATATTACTTTTGGGACTAACCTATTAATCAGAGGCCCAACCCATATTGCTGTTTTCTTGCCTGTTTCAGTATTTCGAAGAAAAGGAATATCAAACGGAGTCCAAACGGAATGAAACCTTCGGCAGCATGATTTTTTGGAAGAATATGATCCTGGAGACTTGGAGTCCACGTCAGAAGATCCTCGAGGAGGCCAGGAGATAAGGGGCGCCCCTCTACTGGGCGTGCCCCCCATCTCGTGGGCCCCTCGAGCACCCCCCGACCGACTTCTTTCGCCTATATAGTCCCACGTCCCCTAAAAACATCCACGGAGAAGATAGATCGGGAGTTCCGCCGCCGCAAGCCTCTGTAGCCACCAAAAACCTCTCGGGAGTCTATTCCGGCACCCTGCCGGAGGGGGAACCCATCACAGGTGGCCATCTTCATCGTCCCCGCGCTATCCATGAGGAGGAGGGAGTAGTTCACCCTCGGGGCTGAGGGTATGTACCTGTAGCTATGTGTTTGATCTCTCTCTCTCGTGTTCTCTCTATGGCACGATCTTGATGTATTGCGAGCTTTGCTATTATAGTTGGATCTTATGATGTTTCTCGCCCTCTACTCTCTTGTGTTGAATTGATTTTCCCTCTTGAAGTTATCTTATCGGATTGAGTCTTTATTTGAGAACACTTGATGTATGTCTTGCCGTGTTTATCTGTGGTGACAATGGGATATCACGTGGCACTTGATGTATGTTTTGGTGACCAACTTGCGGGTTCCGCCCATGAACCTATGCATAGGGGTTGGCACACATTTTCTTGACTCTTCGGTAGAAACTTTGGGGCAATCTTTGAAGTACTTTGTGTTGGTTGGATAGATGAATCTGAGATTGTGTGATGCATATCATATAATCATGCCCACGGATACTTGAGGTGACAATGGAGTATCTAGGTGACATTAGGGTTTTGGTTTATTTGTGTCTTAAGGTGTTATTCTAGTACGAACTCTTGAATAGATCGATCCTAAAGAATAACTTTGAGGAGGTTTCGTACCCTACCATAATCTATTTGTTTGTTCTCCGCTATTAGTGGCTTTGGAGTGACTGTTTGTTGCATGTTGAGGGATTGTTATATGATCTATCTATGTTATTATTGTTGAGAGAACTTGTACTAGTGAAAGTATGAACCCTATGCCTTGTTTCCTATCATTGCAATACCGTTTACGCTCACTTTTATCACTGTTAGCTTGCTGTTTTTATAATTTCAGATTACAAATATCTTTATCTACCATCCATATTGCACTTGTATCACCATCTCTTCGCCGAACTAGTGCACCTATACAATTTACCATTGTATTGGGTGTGTTGGGGACACAAGAGACTTTTTGTTATTTGGTTGCAGGGTTGTTTGAGAGAGACCATCTTCATCCTACGCCTCCCACGGATTGATAAACCTTAGGTCATCCACTTGAGGGAAATTTGCTACTGTCCTACAAACCTGTGCACTTGCAGGCCCAACAACGTCTACAAGAAGAAGGTTGTGTAGTAGACATCACTACTATCTCTTTTTCCATACTTGTGCTTCAAAGTAGCACCATGATCTTCATGATAGAGAGTCTCCTATGTTGTCACTTTCATATACTAGTGGGAATTTTTCATTATAGAACTTGGCTTGTATATTCCAATGATGGGCTTCCTCAAAATGCCCTAGGTCTTCGTGAGCAAGCAAGTTGGATGCACACCCACTTAGTTTCTTTTGTTGAGCTTTCATATATTTATAGCTCTAGTGCATCCGTTGCATGGCAATCCCTACTCACTCACATTGATATCTATTAATGGGCATCTCCATAGCCTGTTGATACGCCTAGTTGATGTGAGACTATCTTCTCCTTTTTTGTCTTCTCCACAACCACCATTCTACTCCACATATAGTGCTATGTCCATGGCTCACGCTCATGTATTGCGTGAAAGGTGAAAAAGTTTGAGATTACTAAAGTATGAAACAATTGCTTGGCTTGAAGTATATGATTTTGTGATGAAGGTAGAGCAACAGCTAGACTATATGATTTTGTAGGGATAACTTTCTTTTGCCATGTTATTTTGAGAAGACATGATTACTTTGATAAGTATGGTTGAAGTATCACCATTTTCATGTCAATATGAACTTTTATTTTGAATCATTTGGATCTGAACATTCATGCCACAATAAAGAAAATTACATTGAGAATTATGCTAGGTAGCATTCCACATCAAAAATTCTATTTTTATCATTTACCTACTTGAGGACGAGCAGGAATTAAGCTTGGGGATGCTTGATACGTCTCCAACGTATCTATAATTTTTGATTGTTCCATGCTATTATATTATCCCTTTTGGATGTTTATGGGCTTTATTTTACACATTTATATCATTTTTGGGACTAACCTACTAACCGGAGGCCCAGCCCGTATTGCTGTTTTTTTGCCTATTTCAGTATTTCGAAGAAAAGGAATATCAAACGGAGTCCAAACGGAATGAAACCTTCGGGAGCGTGATTTTTGGAACGAACGTGATCCAAAGGACTTGGAGTGCAAGTCAAGAAGCTACCGAGGCGGCCACGAGAGGGTAGGGCGTGCCTCCCTGTCTCGTGGGCCCCTCGGGCAGCCACCGACGTACTTCTTCCTCCTATATAAGCCTACGTACCTCGAAAACATCCAGGGAGCCAACGAAACACAATTTCCACCACCGTAACATTCTGTATCCGCGAGATCCCATCTTGGAGCCTTCGTCGGCGCTCCACCGGAGGGAAATTGACCATGGAGGGCTTCTACATCAACACCATAGCCCCTCCGATGAGTTGTGAGTAGTTTACCACAGACCTTCGGGTTCATAGTTATTAGCTAGATGGCTTCTTCTCTCTTTTTGGATCTACTTACAATGTTCTCCCCCTCTCTTGTGGAGATCTATTCGATGTAAACTCTTTTTGCGGTGTGTTTGTCGAGATCCGATGAATTGTGGGTTTATGATCAAGTTTATCTATGAGAAATATTTGAATCTCCTCTGAATTCTTTTATGTATGATTGAGTTATCTTTGCAAGTCTATTCGAATTATCAGTTTGGTTTGGCCTACTAGATTGATCTTTCTTGCCATGGGAGAAGTGCTTAGCTTTGGGTTCAATCTTGCGGTGTCCTTACCTAGTGGCAGAAAGGGTTGCAAGGCACGTATTGTATTGTTGCCATCGAGGATAAAAAGATGGGGTTTATATCATATTGCATGAGTTTATCCCTCTACATCATGTCATCTTGCTTAATGCGTTACTCTGTTCTTATGAACTTAATACTCTAGATGCAGGCAGGAGTCGGTCGATGTGTGGAGTAATAGTAGTAGATGCAGGCAGGAGTCGGTCTACTTGTCACGGACGTGATGCCAATATACATGATCATGCCTAGATAATCTCATAATTATTCGCTTTTCTATCAATTGCTCGACAGTAATTTGTTCACCCATCGCAATACTTATGCTATCTCGAGAGAAGCCACTAGTGAAACCTATGGCCCCCGGGTTTATCCTTTATCATATTTTCTTCCAATCTACTTTTATTTGCATCTTTACTTTTTGCATCTATATTATAAAATACCAATAATATATCTATCTTATCATACTATCTCTATTAGATCTCACTTTCGCAAGTGGCCGTGAAGGGATTGACAACCCCTTTATTGCGTTGGTTGTGAGTTCTTTGTTTGTTTGTGTAGGTGCGTGGGACTTTTGAGGAGCCTCCTACTGGATTGATACCTTGGTTCTCAAAAACTGAGGGAAATACTTACGCTACTATTGCTGCATCACCCTTTCCTCTTCAAGGAAAACCAACGCAAGCTCAAGATGTAGCAGAGCACAACGCATCCTTCTCTTCGTAGGGGACTGTGATGATTCCGCCACTTCTCGGCATCTTGAGGACATTGTAGCCATGGTGGGTCACTGCCACGAACTTGGCCAGGGCTGGATACCCGAGGATGGCGTTGTATGGCAGGCGAATGTGGGCAATGTCAAAGTTGATGAGCTCAGTGTGGTAGTTCTTGTGCTGTCCGAAGGTGACAGGAAGGCAAACCTGCCCTATCGGAGTGGAGGAGCCATCAGTAACTCGTGAGAAAGGCTTGGTTGGTTGAAGTTGATCATATGGCACATGAAGGTTGTTGAACGTCTCGACGGACAGAACATTGAGCCCTGCGCCGCCATCGATGAGGGTCCTTGTAACTTGCACATTGCTGATGACTAGGGAACAAAGCATTGGGAGGACGCCGGCTGTTGCCGCACACTTGAGTTGATCTGCTGAGCTGAAAGTGATGGTGCACATGGACCATTGGAGCGGGCGCGTGGCCTTGAGCTTGGGGACGTCTGCATTCACCTCGTGGGCAAACTGCTTGAAGATGCGCTGAGAGGCTGGGGCTTGTGCACCGCCCAAGATGCAAGCGATAGCACGTGGCTCCTGGAAGCCCCCAGCCCCGTTGTCCTGGTGGTGGTCATCATTCCTTCTTGGCGGTGGTGGCAGAGGAGGAAGGCCTGCGTTGCCCTGTGAGCGATCCTCACAAGGCTGATCCCTCCAAGCCCCCTCGCGAGGCTGGTCCTGCCAGCGATCCTCGCGAGGTCGATCTCGCCACTCTTGGCAAGGGCCTTGGTCGTCCCATCGTCCTCCACCTCTTCCTCCTCCTCAGCCGTAGCCCCGGTCGTTGCGCTCGGGGCGTCGACCGATGCGTCCTTCTCGAACGGCTCTGAGTTCCTAGCTTCATTGGTGTTGTGGGTGTAGAGGTTGTGGTAGGCGCGGAATCGGCTACCCTTGGACGACTCTGGCTGGTCCCTGCCGCACTTTGTGTCTAGTTCTGCTGCGAGCATAGCTGCTCCTTTGCGCTTGACGTCCTTGGCCTTGGCTTTCTTCTTTTCTGGGTCAGCAGCTGGAAGCTCGAGGAGGGAGAGGCGCCCCTCCTCAGCTCGCGTGCACTTGGTCGCCAGGTTGAACAGCTTCAGAGATGTGCACATATCCTCGTGGATGGTAAGCTCCTCCTTCATCTTGACGTCGCGGACGCCATCGGAGAATGCTGAGATGATGGCCTCCCCAGTCACCTTGGGAATCTTGAGGCGAGCGCTGTTGAAGCGCTGGATGTACTTCTGCAGGGTCTCTCCAGGCTGATGCTTGATGCGTGCAGGTCACCCACGACTGGAGGATGGTCACGAGTGCCCTGGAAGTTGGTGATGAAACGGCTGCACATCTCGTCCCAAGAAGAGATCGAGCCGGGAGGCAGGTTCAGGAGCCAGGTGCAAGCACCGTCCTTGAGCGCCATGGGAAACCAGTTCGCCATGACCTTTTTGTCTCCATTGGCTGCCTTAATGCCCAGCTCGTAGAGCTACAGGAACTCCGCGGGCTCGGCAGTGCCGACGTAGCGAGGATGCAGATCTGGCTTGAACTTGCCTGGCCAGGCGACACTGCGTAGCTCGGTGGTGAAGGCACGGCAGTCTGCGGTGGCCACCAGAGCCTTTTGCAGACGCGGGGCCTGCTCTTGATGGTTCCCGCGTGCCGCCGCCAAGCGCAGCATGGGTGATACGTCTCCAACGTATCTACTTTTCCAAACACTTTTGCCCTTATTTTGGACTCTAACTTGCATGATTTGAATGAAACTAACCCGGACTGACGCTGTTTTCAGCAGAACTTCCATGATGTTGTTTTATGTGTAGAAAACAAAAGTTCTCGGAATGACCTGAAAATCCACGGAGACAAGTTTTGGAAAATATAAAAAATCAAGACCAGGGGGCCCACACCCTGTCCACGAGGGTGGGGGGCGCGCCCTCCCCCCTGGGCGCGCCCCCTGTCTTGTGGCCCCCCTGAGGCTCCACCGACCTCAATTCCAACTCCATATATTCCGTTTCACGGAGAAAAAAGTCAGAGAGAAAGTTTCTTCGCTTTTTACGATACGGAGCCGCTGCCAAGCCCTAATCTCTCTCGGGAGGGCTGATCTGGAGTCTGTTTGGGGCACCAGAGAAGGGGATTCATCGCCGGCGTCATCATCAACCATCCTCCATCACCAATTTCATGATGCTCACCGCCGTGCGTGAGTAATTCTATCGTAGGCTTGCTAGACGGTGATGGGTTGGATGAGATTTACCATGTAATCAAGTTTGTTTTGTTAGGGTTTGATCCCTAGTATCCACTATGTTCTGAGATTGATGTTGCTATGACTTTGCTATGCTTAATGCTTGTCACTAGGGCCCGAGTGCCATGATTTCAGATCTGAACCTATTATGTTTTCATGAATATATGCGTGTTCTTGATCCTATCTTGCAAGTCTATAGTCACCTATTATGTGTTAACAACCCCGAAGTGACAATAATCGGGATACTTCTCGGTGATGACCGTAGTTTGAGGAGTTCATGTATTCATCAAGTGCTAATGCTTTGGTCCTGTTCTCTATTAAAAGGAGGCCTTAATATTCCTTAGTTTCCGCTAGGACCCCGCTGTCACGGGAGGGTAGGACAAAAGATGTCATGCAAGTTCTTTTCCGTAAGCACGTATGACTATATTCGAAATACATGCCTACATTACATTGATGAACTGGAGCCTGTTCTGTGTCACCCTATGTTATAGCTATTACATGAGGAATCGCATCCGACATAATTATCCATCACTGATCCAATGCCTACGAGCTTTTCACATCTTGTGTTTCTTTTATTTACTTTTCCGTTGCTACTGTTACAATTACTACAAAACTATTATCTTTACTTTTGCCACTGTTACCTTTATTATCATACTACTTTCCTACTAAATACTTTGCTGCAGATACTAAGTTATCCAGGTGTGGTTGAATTGACAACTCAACTGCTAATACTCAATAATATTCTTTGGCTCCCCTTGTGTCGAATCAATAAATTTGGGTTGAATACTTTACCCTCGAAAGCTGTTGTGATCCCCTACACTTGTGGGTTATCAAGACTAATTTTTGGCGCCGTTGCCGGGGAGCATAGCTCTATTCTTTTAGTCACTTGGGATTTATATCTGTTGATCATTATGAGGAACTTGAAAGACGAAAGAACCAAGATTTTGCCCTCAACTACGAGGGGAGGTAAGGAACTGCCATCTAGCTCTGCACTAGATTCTCCTTCTGTTTTGAGTAAGCTTGCGACACCTAAACCTGCTATTGCTATGAATTCTGATATGTCGCATGTTATTGATGATGCCACTTCTGCTATGCATGATACTTATGATGAAACTACTTCTGTGCGTGATACCACTTTGCCATCAGGTGAATTTCTTGATGAACAACTTGCTAGGGTTAGAGAGAATGAAATTATTGAAGATGCTATTATTGATGATAGTGATGATGAAAGTTCCCCCCCTGATTATGAATTACCTGTTGTTCCTGAGGGTTATGTTATGGAAGAGGAAGCTGCTAGAGATATCTTTGCTTGCAAAGATATATATGGTCTTAAGAAATTATTAGCTAAATGGAAGCAACAATCTCTTAATGCTAGAATGAAACCTGACCCTGCTTTTGCTACTTCACCTATCTGTGTT
This sequence comes from Triticum aestivum, assembly GCF_018294505.1. Lineage (NCBI taxonomy): Eukaryota > Viridiplantae > Streptophyta > Magnoliopsida > Poales > Poaceae > Triticum > Triticum aestivum. The sequence goes on from NC_057795.1 coordinate 318,161,598, forward strand.
ACTGATAAGGATTATGAATTCTCTGTTGATCTTGAGATTATTACTTTGGTTGAATCTGATCCTTTTTATGGCTATGAATCTGAAACTGTGGTGGCACATCTTACCAAGTTAAATGATATAGCCACCCTGTTTACTAATGATGAGAAGTCTTGCTATTATTATATCCTTAAGATATTTCCGTTCTCATTAAAGGGTGATGCTAAGACTTGGTTTAATTCTCTTGATCCTGGTTGTGTGCATAGTCCCCAGGATATGATTTATTACTTCTCTGCTAAATATTTCCCTGCTCATAAGAAACAAGCTGCCTTACGGGAAATATATAATTTTGTGCAAATCAAAGAAGAGAGGCTCCCACAAGCTTGGGGGAGGCTTCTCCAATTACTTAATGCTTTGCCTGATCATCCTCTTAAGAAAAATGAAATACTTGATATCTTCTATAATGGACTAACCGATGCTTCCAAGGACTACTTGGATAGTTGTGCTGGTTGTGTTTTCAAGGAAAGAACAGTCGACAAAGCTGAATTATTATTCAATAATATGTTGACTAATGAAAATAATTGGACTCTTCCTGAACCAATTCCTGAGGCAATTCCTGAACTAATTGAGCCTACTCCTGAGCCTATTCCTAAACCAACTCCGAAGAAGAGAGGTGTTCTATTTCTCAGTCCTGAAGATATGCAGGAGGCAAAGAAATCAATGAAATAAAAAGGTATTAAAGCTGAAGATGTTAAGAATTTACCTCCTATTGAAGAGATACATGGTCTTAATATACCGCCTATTGAAGAAACACATTGTCTTGATAACCCAACATAGGTAGTAAAGGCAAATTCTCTCTATAGATATGATAAAGTTGAAATTCCCTCTACTAAATTTCATAGCCCATGCTTAGATGAATTTACTTTATGGCTAGACAAGAAAGTTTTAATGCTTATGTTGGTAGAGAATTAAAGAACAATGCTTTTGAGATAGGACACTTCAGTGATAATATGGCTAGAGTTAAACGTGAACTTAAACTCATTAGCAAATATGCTTCTATGGTTGCTACTCAAGCTGAGCAAGTACTTAAAGCTCAAAATGATTTGCTTGATGAATTAAATAATAAACATGACTTTGCTATTAGAGTGGCTACTAGAACTGATAGAATGACCCAGGAACCTTTGTATCCTAAAGGCCACCCTAAGAGGATCGAGCAAGATTCTCAGAGAAACAATTTAGAGGCACCTAGTTCTTCTAAAAAGAAGAAAAAGAAAAACGATAGGACTTTGCATGCTTCTAGTGAAACTGTTGTAGACACACCTGAGAATCCCAATGATATCTCTGTTTCTGATGCTGAAACACAATCAGGTGATGAACATGAACCTAGTGATAATGTTAATGATAATGTTCATGTTGATGCTCAACCTAGCAAAAATAATGATGTAGAGATTGAACCTGCTGTTGATCTTGATAACCCACAATCAAATAATCAATGTTATGATAAGAGAGATTTTATTGCTAGGAAGCATGGTAGAGAAAGAGAACCATGGGTTCAGAAACCCATGCCCTTTCCTGCTAAACCATCCAAGACAAAGGATGATGAGGATTTTGAGCGCTTTGCTGAAATGATTAGACCTATCTTCTTACGCATGCGCTTAACTGATATGCTTAAAGTAAACCCTTATGCTAAATATATGAAGGATATCATTACAAACAAAAGAAAGATACCGGAAGCTGAAATTTCCACCATGCTTGCTAATTACACTTTTAAGGGTGGAATACCAAAGAAACTTGTAGACCCCATGGTACCAACCATACCATGCTCCATTAAAAGAAACTATGTTAAAACTGCTTTATGTGATCTTGGAGCCGGTGTTAGTGTTATGCCTCTCTCTTTATATCGTAGACTTGAATTGAGTAAGTTGACACCTACTAAAATATCTTTGCAAATGGCTGATAAATCAACTGCTATACCTGTCGGTATTTGTGAGGATGTGCCTGTTGTGGTTGCAAATGTCACTATCTTAACGGACTTTGTTATTCTTGATATTCCTGAGGACGATAGTATGTCGATTATCCTTGGTAGACCCTTTTTGAATACTACAAGGGCTGTTATTGATTGCAACAAAGGCAATGTCACTTTTCATGTTAATGGTAATGAGCATACGGTACACTCTCCGAGGAAACAATCTCAAGTTCATAGCATCAATTCTATTGGAAAAGTTCCAACTATCATTATTGGAGGTTTTGAATTTCCTCCCCCTACTGTCAAGAAAAAGTATGATATTCTTATTGTTGGGGATGTTCATATCCCCGTTGAGGTAACTTCGAGTTATTCGAAATTTCTTCGGTTCCGTGTTATTTGGAATGAGTTTCTTAACAAGACTTGATCAACCTTGTTAGTGGATTCATTTTGATGATCATGAGATGGATGAAACTAGAAGGCACAACCTTCTGTACCCTCTTTTTACTTTCAGTTATTTAGAATAAATAAAGCAAAAATAGTATTATCCGTCTGTTTTCTGAATTATCCGTGCAATAAAAAAATTGAAAAATAAAAGTTCTCCAAATGCCCTGCAAATTTAGTATGATTTTTATGGAATATTTGAGGATTTTAGGCACTGAAATCACTGCAGGAGGGGCAAGCACCAGGCCACGAGGGTGGAGGGCGCGCCCACACCCCCTGGGCGTGTTGGGGAACATAGCAATAATTCAAAATTTTCTACGCATCACCAAGATCAATCTATGGAGAGACTAGCAACGAGAGAGAGGGGAGTGCATCTTCATACCCTTGAAGATCACGATGCGGAAGCGTTACAAGAACGCGGATGAGGGAGTCGTACTCGCGGCGATTCAAATCGCGGAAGATCTGATCTAACGCCGAACGGACGGCGCCTCCGCGTTGAACACACGTACAGCCCGGGGACGTCTCCTCCTTCTTGATCCAGCAAGGGGAGAGGAGAAGTTGAGGGAGAGCTCCGGCAGCACGACGGCGTGGTGGTGGATCTTGCAGTTCTCCGATAGGGCTTCGCCAAGCACTACTGAGGAGGAGGTGGAGTTGGAGAGGGGGAGGGCTGCGCCAGGGGCAAGGGGTGAAGATCCCATGCGCCTCCCCACTATATATAGGGGTGGAGGGGGCTGGTTTATTGCCCTCCAAGTCCATTGGGGCGTTGGCAATGGTGGGAGGAAAGAAATCCCATCATTTCCTTCCCCACCGATTGTTATCCCCCCTTTTTAGGGATCTTGATCTTATCCCTTCGGGATATGAAATTATTCCTTCTAAGGGGGGATCTTGGTGCGCCTTGACCAGGGGTGTGGGGCCTTGCCCCCACTACCCACATTCATGCGGGTCCCCCCATGCAGGTGGGCCCCACTCCGGAACCTTCTAGAACCTTCCCGGTACAATACCAAAAAATCCCGAACATTTTCCTGTGGCCAAAATAGGACTTCCCATATATAAATCTTTACCTTCGGACCATTCCGGAACTCCTCATGACATGTGGGATCTCATCCGGTACTCCGAACAACATTCGGTAACTACATACTAATTCCCATAACAACTCTACCGTCACCGAACCTTAAGTGTGTAGACCCTACGGGTTGGGGAATCATGCAGACATGACCGAGACAGCTCTCTGGCCAATAACCAACAGCGGGATCTGGATACCCATGTTGGCTCCCACATGTTCCACAATGATCTCATCGGATGAACCACGATTTCAAGGATTCAAGCAATCCCGTATACAATTCCCTTTGTCAATCGGTACGTTACTTACCCGAGATTCGATCGTCGGTATCCCAATACCTCGTTCAATCTCGTTACCGGCAAGTCACTTTACTCGTTCCGTAATGCATGATCCCGTGACTAACTACTTAGTCACATTGAGCTTATTATGATGATGCATTACCGAGTGGGCCCAGAGATACCTCTCCGTCACACGGAGTGACAAATCCCAGTCTCGATTCGTGCCAACCCAACAGACACTTTCGGAGATACGCGTAGTGCACCTTTATAGCCACCCAGCTACGTTTGGACGTTTGGCACACTCAAAGCATTCCTACGGTATCCGGGGGTTGCACAATCTCATGGTCTAAGGAAATGATACTTGACATTAGAAAAGCTTTTAGCAAACGAACTACACGATCTTGTGCTATGCTTAGGATTGGGTCTTTTCCATCACATCATTCTCCTAATGATGTGATCCCGTTATCAATGATATCAAATGTCCATGGTCAGGAAACCATAATCATCAATTGATCAACGAGCTAATCAACTAGAGGCGCACTAGGGACATGTTGTGGTCTATGTATTCACACATGTATTACGGTTTCCAGTTAATACAATTATAGCATGAACAATAGACAATTATCATGAACAAGGAAATATAATAATAACCAATTTATTATTGCCTCTAGGGCATATTTCCAACAGTCTCCCACTTGCACTAGAGTCAATAATCTAGTTCACATCACTATGTGATTGTAATGAATCCAACACCCATTGGGTTTGATCATATCTCGCTTGTGAGAGAGGTTATTAGTCAACGTGTCTGAATCTTTCAGATCCGTGTGTGCTTTACAAATCTCTATGTCATAGATACAGCTACCATGTGCTATTTATAACTATTGCATATAACTGCTCTACTATACGAATCCGTTCTACTACTCAGAGTCATCCAGATTAGTGACAAAGTTTGCATCGGCGTAACCCTTTACGACGAACTCTTTTACCACCTCCATAATCAAGAAAATTCCTTAGTCCACTAGTTACTAAGGATAACCTTGACCGCTGTCCTGTGATCCATTCCTGGATCACACTTGTACCCCTTGACTAACTCATGGCAAGGCACACTTTAGGTGTGGTACATAGCATAGCATACTGTGGAGTCTACGTCTAAAGCATAGGGGACGACCATCATCCTTTCTCTCTCTTCTGCCGTGGTCAGGTCTTGAGTCTTACTCAATACTCACACCTTATAACACAGCCAAGAACTCCTTCTTTGCCGATCTATTTTGAACTCCTTCAAAATCTTGTCACGGTGCGTACCCATTTGAAAGTACTATCAAGCAATTTTGATCTATCCTTATAGATCTTGATGCTCAATATTCAAGTAGCTTAATCAAGGTTTTCCATTGAAAAACACTTTTCAAATAACCCTATATGATTTCTAGAAATTCTACTTCATTTCCGATCAACAGTATGTCGACAACATATACTCATCAGAAATGCTATAATGCTCCCACTCACTTCTTTGGAAATACAAGTTTCTCATAAACATTGTATAAACCCAAAATCTTTGATCATCTCATCAAAGCGTATATTCCAACTCCGAGATGCTTACTCCAGTCCTTAAAGGATTGCTGGAGCTTTGCATACTTGTTAGCATTTTTTTACGGTTGACAAAACCTTCTGGTTGTATCACATACAACCTTTCCTCAAGAAAATCATTGAGGAAACAATGTTTTGACATCCTATCTGCAAGATTTCATAAATAATGTGGAACTGCTAATATAATTTCAACAGACTCTTAGCATCGCTACGAGTGAGAATGTCTCATCGTAGTCAACTCCTTGAACTTGTCGGAAAACATCTTAGCTACAAGTCGAGCTTTCTTAATGGTGACACTTACCATCATTGTCCGTCTTCCCTTTTAAAATCCATCTGTACCCAACAGCCTTACGACCATCAAGTATTTCTTCCGAAGTCTACACTTTGTTTTATACATGGATCCTCTCTCGGATTTTATGGCCTCGAGCCATTTATCGGAATCCGGGCCCACCATCGCTTCTCCACAGCTCATAGGTTCATTGTTGTCTAGCAACATGAACTCCAAGACAGGATTACCGTACCACTCCGAAGCAGTAACGCGTCCTTGTCGACCTACGAAGTTTGGTAGTGACTTGACCCGAAGTTTCATGATCACTATCATAATCTTCCACTTCAACTGGTGTAGGCGCCACAGGAACAACTTCCTATGCCCTTCTACAGATTGGTTGAAGTGATGGTTCAATAACCTCATCAAGTCTCCACCATCCTCCCACTCAATTCTTTCAAGAGAAACTTTTCCTCGAGAAAGGGCCCGTTTCTAGAAACAATCACTTCTGCTTCCGGATCTGAAATAGGAGGTATACCCAATTGTTTGGGTGTCCTATGAAGATGCATTTATCCGCTTTGGGTTTGAGCTTATCCGGCTAAAACTTTTCCACATAAGCGTCGCAGCCCCAAACTTTTAAGAAATGACAGCTTAGGTTTCTCTAAACCATAGTTCATACGCTGTCATCTCAAAGGAATTACGTGGTGCCCTATTTGAAGTGAATGCGGTTGTCTCTAATGCCTAACCCTTAAACGATAGTGGTAATTTGATAAGAGACATCATGGTATGCACCATATCCAATAGGGTGCAGCTATGATGTTCGGACACACCATCACACTATGGTGTTCCATGCGGTATTAGTTGTGAAACAATTTCCACAATGTCTTAATTGTATACCAAACTCATAACTCAGATACTCATTTCTATGATCATATCATAGACATTTTATCCTCTTGTCACAAAGATCTTCAACTTCACTCTGAAATTACTTGAACCTTTCAATAATTCAGACTTGTGTTTCATCAAGTAAATATACTCAGCATCTACTCAAATCATCTGTGAAGTAAGAACATAATGATATCCACTGCGTGCCTCAGCACTCATTGGACTGCACACATCAAAATGTATTACTTCCAACAAGTTGCTTTCTTGTTCCATCTTACTGAAAACGAGGCTTTTCAGTCATCTTGCCCATGTGGTATGATTTGCATGTCTCAAGTGATTCAAAATCAAGTGAGTCCAAATGATCCATCTGCATGGAGTTTCTTCATGCGTACATACCAATAGACATGGTTCGCATGTCTCAAACTTTTTCAAAAAACAAGTGAGTCCAAAAGATCCATCAACATGGAGCTTCTTCATGCATTTTATACCAATATGACTCAAATGGCAGTGCCACAAGTAGGTGGTACTATCATTACTATCTTATATCTTTTGGCATGAACATGTGTATCACTACGATCAAGATTCAATAAACCATTCATTTTAGGTGCAAGACCATTAAAGGTATTATTCAAATAAACAGAGGAACCATTATTCTCCTTAAATGAACAACCGTATTGCGATAAACATAATCCAATCATGTCTATGCTCAACGCAAACACCAAATAACAATTACTTAGGTTTAACACCAATCCCGATGGTAGAGGGAGCGTGCGATGTTTGATAACATCAACCTTGGAAATACTTCCAACACATATCGTCACCTCGCCTTCAGCTAGTCTCCGTTTATTCCGTAGACTTTTATTTCGAGTTACTAACACTTAGCAACTGAACCGGTATCTATTACCCTAGTGCTACTAGGAGTACTAGTAAAGTACACATTAATATAATGTATATCCAATATACTTCTGTTGTCCTTACCAGCCTTCTCATCTACCAAGTATCTAGGGTAGTTCTGCTTCAGTGACCGTTCCCCTCATTACAGAAGCACTTATTCTCAGGTTTGGGTTCAAACTTTGGGTTTCTTCACTAGAGCAGCAACTGGTTTGCCATTTCATGAAGTATCCCTTCTTGCCCTTGCCCTTCTCGAAACAAGTGGTTTCACTAACCATCAACAATTGATGCTCCTTCTTGATTTCTACTTACGTAGTGTCAAACATCGTGAATAGCTCAAGGATCATCATATCTATCCCTGATATGTTATAGTTCATCATGAAGCTCTAGTAGCTTGGTGGCAGTGACTTTGGAGAACCATCACTATCTCTTACGGAAGATTAACTCCCACTCGATTCAAGTGATTGTAGTACTCAGACAATCTGAGAACATGCTCAACGATTGAGCTTTTCTCCCTTAGTTTGCAGGCTTAAGAAACTCGTCAGAGGTCTCATACCTCTTGACATGGGCACGAGCCTAAAATCCCAATTTCAGACCTTTGAACATCTCTTATGTTCCGTGACGTTTCAAAATCGTCTTCGGCGCCTCAATTCTAAACCGTTTAACATTACTGAACTATCACGTAGTCATCAAAATGTGTATGTCAGATGTTCGCAACATCCACAGACGACGTTCGAGGTTCAGCACACCGAGCGGTGCATTAAGGACATAAGCCTTCTGCGTAGCAACGAGGACAATCCTCAGTTTACGGACCTAGTCCGCATAATTGCTACTATCAACTTTCAACTAAATTTTCTCTAGGAACATATCTAAAACAGTAGAACTAAAGCGCAAGTTACGACATAATTTGCGAAGACCTTTTGACTATGCTCATGATAGTTAAGTTCATCTAATTTAATGAACTCCCACTCAGATGGACATCCCTCTAGTCATCTAAGTGATACATGATCCGAGTCAACTAGGCCGTGTCCGATCATCACGTGAGACGGACTAGTCATCATCGGTGAACATCTTCATGTAGATCGTATCTACTATACGACCCATGTTCGACCTTTCGGTCTCTTGTGTTCCGAGGCCATGTCTGTACATGCTAGGCTCGTCAAGTCAACCTAAGTGTTTTGCATGTGTAAATCTGGCTTACACCCGCTGTATGCGAACGTTAGAATCTATCAGACCCGATCATCACGTGGTGCTTGGAAACAACGAACTTTCGCAATGGTGCACAGTTAGGGGGAACACTTTCTTGAAATTTTAGTGAGGGATCATCTTATTTATGCTACCGTCGTTCTAAGCAAATAAGATGTAAACATGACAAACGTCACATGCAAATCATAAAGTGACATGATATGGCCAATATCATCTTGCGCCTTTGATCTCCATCTTTGAGGCACGGCATGATCACCTTCGTCACCGGCATGACACCATGATCTCCATCATCATGATCTCCATCATCGTGTCTTCATGAAGTTGTCTCGCCAACTATTACTTCTACTACTATGGCTAACGGTTAGCAATAAAGTAAAGTAATTACATGGCGTTTTCAATGACACACAGGTCATACAATAAATTAAGACAACTCCTATGGCTCCTGCCGGTTGTCATACTCATCGACATGCAAGTCGTGATTCCTATTACAAGAACATAATCAATCTCATACAACACATATCATTCATCACATTCTTTTGGCCATATCACATCACATAGCATAACCTGCAAAAACAAGTTAGACGTCCTCTAATTGTTGTTGCATGTTTTACGTGGCTGCTATGGGTTTCTAGCAAGAACGTTTCTTACCTACGCAAAAGCCACAACGGTGAAATGCCAATTGCTATTTACCCTTCATAAGGACCCCTTTCATCGAATCCGATCCGACTACAGTGGGAGAGACTGGCACCCGCTAGCCACCTTTATGCAAGAAGTGCATGTCAGTCGGTGGAACCTGTCTCACGTAAGCGTACGTGTAAGGTCGGTCCAGGCCGCTTCATCCCACAATGCCGCCGAATCAAGATAAGACTAGTAACGGTAAGCAAATTGAACAAATCATCGCCCACAACTACTTTGTGTTCTACTCGTGCATAGAATCTACGCATACACCTAGCTCTGATACCACTGTTGGGTAACGTAGCAATAATTCAAAATTTTCTACGCATCACCAAGATCAATCTATGGAGAGACTAGCAACGAGAGAGAGGGGAGTGCATCTTCATACCCTTGAAGATCACGATGCGGAAGCGTTACAAGAACGCGGATGAGGGAGTCGTACTCGCGGCGATTCAAATCGCGGAAGACCCGATCTAACGCCGAACGGACGACACCTCCGTGTTCAACACACGTACAGCCCGGGGACGTCTCCTCCTTCTTGATCCATCAAGGGGAGAGGAGAAGTTGAGGGAGAGCTCCGGCAGCACGATGGCGTGGTGGTGGAGCTTGCAGTTCTCCGATAGGGCTTCGCCAAGCACTACTTAGGAGGAGGTGGAGTTGGAGAGGGGGAGGGCTGCGCCAGGGGCAAGGGGTGAAGCTCCCATGCGCCTCCCCACTATATATAGGGGTGGAGGGGGCTGGTTTCTTGCCCTCCAAGTCCATTGGGCGTTGGCAAAGGTGGGAGGAAAGAAATCCCATCATTTCCTTCCCCACCGATTGTTATCCCCCCTTTTTAGGGATCTTGATCTTATCCCTTCGGGATATGATCTTATTCCTTCTAAGGGGGGATCTTGGTGCGCCTTGACCAGGGGTGTGGGGCCTTGCCCCCACTACCCACGTTCATGTGGGTCCCCCATGCAGGTGGGCCCCACTCCGAACCTTCTAGAACCTTCCCGGTACAATACCGAAAAATCCCGAACATTTTCCGGTGGCCAAAATAGGACTTCCCATATATAAATCTTTACCTCCGGACCATTCCGGAACTCCTCGTGATGTCCGGGATCTCATCCGGGACTCCGAACAACATTCGGTAACTGCACACTAATTCCCATAACAACTCTAGCGTCACCGAACCTTAAGTGTGTAGACCCTACGGGTTCGGGAATCATGCAGACATGACCGAGACAGCTCTCTGGCCAATAACCAACAGCGGGATCTGGATACCCATGTTGGCTCCCACATGTTCCACGATGATCTCATCGGATGAACCACGATGTCAAGGATTCAAGCAATCCCGTATACAATTCCCTTTGTCAATCGGTACGTTACTTGCCCGAGATTCGATCGTCGGTATCCCAATACCTCGTTCAATCTCGTTACCGGCAAGTCACTTTACTCGTTCCGTAATGCATGATCCCGTGACTAACTACTTAGTCACATTGAGCTCATTATGATGATGCATTACCGAGTGGGCCCAGAGATACCTCTCCGTCACACGGAGTGACAAATCCCAGTCTCGATTCGTGCCAACCCAACAGACACTTTCGGAGATACCCATAGTGCACCTTTATAGCCACCCAGTTACGTTGTGACGTTTGGTACACCCAAAGCATTCCTACGGTATCCGGGAGTTGCACAATCTCATGGTCTAAGGAAATGATACTTGACATTAGAAAAGCTTTTAGCAAACGAACTACACGATCTTGTGCTATGCTTAGGATTGGGTCTTGTCCATCACATCATTCTCCTAATGATGTGATCCCTTTATCAATGACATCCAATGTCCATGGTCAGGAAACCATAACCATCTATTGATCAACGAGCTAATCAATTAGAGGCTCACTAGGGACATGTTGTGGTCTATGTATTCATACATGTATTACGGTTTCCAGTTAATACAATTATAACATGAACAATAGACAATTATCATGAACAAGGAAATATAATAATAACCATTTTATTATTGCCTCTAGGGCATATTTCCAACAGGGCGCACCCCCCTGTCTCGTGGGCCCACGGTGGCCCCCCTCCACTTATGCCAGCACCCACACAATCCATCTTCTTCCCAAAAAAATCCCCATCCAGCTCAAGCAGGAGTTCTAGCTCATTTTACTGCGATTCTCGATCTCCTTGCTCAAAGCTCCATTCGCAAAACAACTTTGGGAGATTGTTGCTTGGTATTTGACTCCTCCATTGGTCCAATTAGTTTTTGTTCTAGTGCTTTATTCATAGCATATTTTGCTGCATAGGTGACCATGTTCTTGAGCTTGCATGTCAAATTTATGAGGTCCCAAATAATTCTAATGCATGATATAGGCTCTAGGCACTTGTAGGAGTAGTTGCTACCAATCTTGTTTAGTTTTATTCACGTTTATTTTGAAGTTACTAAAATTTCAGAAATTTTTCAGAAAAAGAAATATGTCTAGGAGAATGTGCCAAGGTGGTTCCTCAGTAAAGAAAGGACCCAGGATTGCTATACGTGAGCAAGATGATGAACTACCGAGGGATGCAGAAGTACGACTTGTGAGTGGCCATCCAATGATTTTATGGTCAAAGCAGGCTTTAAGCAGGAATTTGACGCATATGTGTGTAATGCCGATCTGGAGGACTTCTTACAAGATAAGTGTCCTCAGTACAATCAATTGACTGATTCATTTGTGCGAAGGTTTTAAATATAAATGTACACGTAATTCTCCGAGTGTCTTATTTGATATCTATGATACATCTTATACCATGGACTTAGAGGATTTTACCACTGCTTGCAAACTTCCGCATTGGGGTAATATTAATGATCCCCACAAATCTGAATTTAGAGATTTTCCTGCTAGTATTACTATGGGAGAATCTAGGGACATAGCACAAGCTACCATACGGAGCATTCATTTTCCTGCTATACATTATTTTGCTCTTTTCATTGGTAGATGCATTAACGGTAAAGATGAAGCATGTCATATGTGTGTCCCTGAACTTTGTGTCCTCAAGAGTGCCGTGTTAGGTTACAAAGATTATAACTTGGGGGCAATAGTTGCACGTAGGTTGCATAATAATGGTAGGGCTGGAGATTTATTTGGAGGAATTTATGCGACCCGTGTGGCCAATTATTTTGGTATAGCCCCATGAGAGAGCGATATGATATTGCCTCCTGCTTATTTAGATTATGACGCTATGGTCAAACATCATTTTCTTAGGAGGAATGAACAATTCCTCCAGTATCGACTAATCTTTTACAGACATAGCTCTGTCCATGTTACTCTTCCTGCTCCTTTCCTTTTTGATTACCAGGCAAAAGGAAGATATGTTGTTACCAGGGAGGAAGCAGTTGAACACGAGGGGAGAGCAGAGGCGGCTCGCCAACATGTCGCAACTCAGGAGGCATTTGCTGCTGCATCTTAGTACGACCCCAGTTACAACTACGGATATCAGCCAGGCTACCCTTGGTAGTAGACCAACTTAGGCCAAAAGCTTAAGCTTGGGGGAGTACGTATTTCTAACCGACTTTACATTCATGTTCACACACTATTCTAGTCGTCTGTGCTCATACTCTTTCATTGTACTATCCATGCTAGTTTAATTTCTTTTTCTCGCTTTCTTCTTGTGTGTTTGATAAACCTTAAGAAAAACCAAAAAAATAGTTAGTTTAATTTCCATGCTTGTAGTAGAAATTAAAATGAAAACCCAAAAAGATTTCTCGTTCTTCTTTTTACTTGTTGGGAGCTTTCTCGTGTAAATAGTTTTATTTTCTTTTATTTTCTTTGGGGGTCGAGAGTAGAAGACCATATTAAAAATGATTAGTGGCTCTCATATGCATGATTGTTTATTTAACTTAGAGCCTATATTACTCTGTCTTCTCTCTTGAGTTGAATGCTTGCAGATTCCAGCTTAGTCCAATGCATGTGCACTATTTTTATTATACACATCGTTCGGTCGTGCAAGTGAAAGGCAATAATGACGATATGATGGACTAATTGACATGGGAGAAACTGGTATGAACTCGACCTCTCTTGTTTTTGTAAATATGATGAGTTCATCGTTCCTGATTCAGCTTATTATGGAGTAAACATATTTGAAATGACATTTAGAGATTATAGTTGCTTGTGCCATGCTTGATTAGCTATGAGTTATAATAGTTTACCTTGCGTGCCAACATGCTATTAGAATGATTATGATGCGGTATGATGGGATGGTATCCTCCTTTGAATGAATTGAGTGACTCGACTTGGCACGTGTTCACGCATGTAGTTGAAACAAATCACCATAGCCTTCATTATATTTATGTTCATGGTAGATTATATCCTACTCATGCTTGTACTCGGTGTGAATTAATTTTAATGCATGTTTATGACTGTTGTCGCTCTCTCAGTTGGTTGCTTCCCAGTCTTTTGCTAGCCTTCACCTATACTAAGCAGGAATACTGCTTGTGCATCCAAACTCCTTAAACCCCAAAGTTATTCCAATGAGTCCACTATACCTTCCTATATGCGGTATTTACCTGCCGTTCCAAGTAAATTTGTATGTGCCAAACTCCAAACCTTCAAATGAAATTCTGTTTTGTATGCTCGAGTAGCTCATGTTTCAACTAGCGCTGCCTATACCTTCCATGCTAGGTGGGTTATTCTCAAGAGGAGTGGACTCCGCTCCTCATTCACGAGAAAGGGCCGGTAACCGGGATGCCCAGTCCCATGATCCAAAAAGATCAAAGCAAATGAAAATAATTAAACAAAACTCCCCCAGGGCTGTTGTTAGTTGGAGGCACTCGTTGTTTCGAGCAAGCCATGGATTGATGCTTGTTGGTGGTGGGGGAGTATAAACTTTTACCATTCTGTTTGGGAACTGCCTATAATGCATGTAGTATGGAAGATATCACCATCTCATAGTTGTTGCATTGACAATGAAAGTATGCCGCTCAAAATGTTATTCAGTCCCTGTTTTAAAGCTTTGGCACCTCTACAAATCCCTACTTCCCTCTACGAAGGGCCTATCTATTTACTCTTATGTTGAGTCATCACCCTCTTATTAAAAAGCACCCACTGGAGAGCACACTGTCATTTGCATTCATTATTATTGATTTATATTGGGTATGACTTGACTGGATCTCTTTTACCATGAATTACAATGTCTAGTCAGTCCTTGATCTTTAAAGGTGCTCTACATTTATGTTTTGCGGTCTCAGAAAGGGCTAGCGAGATACCATTTTGTTATATCATGTTATGATTGTTTTGAGAAAGTGTTGTCATCCGAGTTTTATTGTTATGGCTCGCTAGCTGATTATGCCATTGATATGAGTTGAGACCTAGCTGTTATTATGAGTATGGTTAGTTCATAATGTTTGCTAAAACCTGAATGTTGGCTTTGCATGTTTACAACAACAAGAGAAAATAGAGTTTCTAAAAGTTTTTCTTTATCACTTTCAGTTTATCAACTGAATTGCTTGAGGACAAGCAAAGGTTTAAGCTTGGGGGAGTTGATACGTCTCCAATGTATCTACTTTTCCAAACACTTTTGCCCTTGTTTTGGACTCTAACTTGCATGATTTGAATGAAACTAACCCGGACTGACGCTGTTTTCAGCAGAACTGCCATGATGTTGTTTTATGTGTAGAAAACAAAAGTTCTCCAAATGACCTGAAAACCACGGAGACAAGTTTTGGAAAATATAAAAAATATTGGCGAAAGAATCAAGACCAGGGGGCCCACACCCTGTCCATGAGGGTGGGGGCGCGCCCTCCCCCTGGGCGCGCCCCCTGTCTTGTGGGCCCCCTGAGGCTCCACCGACCTCAACTCCAACTCCATATATTTCGTTTCGCGGAGAGAAAAATCAGAGAGAAAGTTTTATCGCATTTTACGATACGGAGCCGCTGCCAAGCCCTAATCTCTCTCGGGAGGGCTGATCTGGAGTCCGTTTGGGGCTTCGGAGAGGGGGATTCATCGCCGTTGTCATCATCAACCATCCTCCATCACCAATTTCATGATGCTCACCGCCATGCATGAGTAATTCCATCATAGGCTTGCTGGACGGTGATGGGTTGGATGAGATTTACCATGTAATCAAGTTAGTTTTGTTAGGATTTGATCCCAAGTATCCACTATGTTCTGAGATTGATGTTGCTATGACTTTGCTATGCTTAATGCTTGTCACTAGGGCCCGAGTGCCATGATTTCAGATCTGAACCTATTATGTTTTCATGAATATATGTGTGTTCTTGATCCTATCTCGCAAGTCTATAGTCACCTATTATGTGTTAACAACCCCGAAGTGACAATAATCAGGATACTTCTCGGTGATGACCGTAGTTTGAGGAGTTCATGTATTCATTAAGTTCTAATGCTTTGGTTCGGTTCTCTATTAAAAAGAGGCCTTAATATCCCTTAGTTTCCGCTAGAACCCCGCTGCCACGGGAGGGTAGGACAAAAGATGCCATGCAAGTTCTTTTCCATAAGCACGTATGACTATATTCGGAATACGTGCCTACATTACATTGATGAATTGGAGCTAGTTCTGTGTCACCCTATGTTATAGCTATTACATGAGGAATCGCATCCGACATAATTATCCATCATTGATCCAATGCCTATGAGCTTTTCACATCTTGTGTTTCGCTTATTTACTTTTTCGTTGCTACTTTTACAATTACTACAAAACTATTATCTTTACTTTTGCCACTGTTACCTTTATTATCATACTACTTTGCTACTAAATACTTTGCTGCAGATACTAAGTTATCCAGGTGTGGTTGAATTGACAACTCAACTGCTAATACTCAATAATATTCTTTGGCTCCCCTTGTGTCAAATCAATAAATTTGGGTTGAATAGTTTACCCTCGAAAGCTGTTGCGATCCCCTACACTTGTGGGTTATCAACGGGTTCTTGGCATGCTGGTGCAGGGATGTGGTCTTCCCGTGCTGGAGCAGGGAGCACTCGAGCGCCTTCTTGAGGCTGAGGGATTTCTTGATAGCTTCTTCCTTGCCGCGCGGGCGCTGGACACGGTGGGTCAAGTCCAGGGGCCGCGCGCATTGGAGCCAGGGTGCCTTCTTGGGGAGGAGGTGGCGGAGGCACCCCCTGAGCCGCATCACCCATGCAGGACGGAGGGTGAGGCAGCGCGAGGGACGATGCAGGAGAGCCCCCTACGACGCTGACGAGCTCGGTGATGCGAGCGAGCCACTCCTCGTAGAGGTCGTCGACGGGGCAGTAGCGCAGGAGCTCATGTGCCAGGAGCAACGCGGCCTGCGCGTTCGTGGGAGCGCGACGGGCGTGAGACGACGAACCAGCTGGAGTTAGCGACGGAGTGGCGGTGCGGCCTTCCCACCGCACCAAGGGATGCAGCGACGATGCTTGTTGCTCGTTCCCCACTGGGCCGGTGGCGGCGTTGGCGGCAGGCGATGGAGAACGACGAGGGGGCCCACCGACGGGAGCCATCTGGGCGACGCGGGCGGCGAGAGCAGCCTGGCGCTCGGCGCGAGCTCGGCGAGCGTCTGCCATGGATGCGACAAAGCGATGGGACACAGATTTAGCGGAGAAAAGATTCCGGTGCACCCCTACCTGGTGCGCCAAATGTCGGATATCAGGTTCCGGCAAAACCCTTAAGGTTCGAACTCTGGGGTGCCCACGAAGATCCTCTCCCTACCAATTCACGCCCCGAAACCTCGCCGCGAATCTAGCTAGCACGATGAACAACACAAGGGACACAAGATTTATACAGGTCCGGGCCACCGTTGTGGTGTAATACCCTACTCCTGTGTGTGGTGTGGTGGATTGCCTCTGGGGCTGAAGATGAACAGTATAGAGGAAGAACAGCCTCGTGAGGGGTGTTCTTGTGGTGGTGCGCTTGGAGAGGAATTGACCCGTCTCTGTTGGCTCTAGATGAGACCCCCCCTCTCTAATGTGGTGGCTATCTCTATTTATAGAGGCCCTGTTCCTCTTCCCAAATATTGAGCGGGAAGGGAGCCAACAACGGCCATTTCGAAAGGGGACAACTAGTACAAGCTATCCTGACTAATGGTGGTCTTCGACTGCCAAAGGCACTGGTGATGACGCCGCCTTGGGCTCCATGGTGACCTCCGTCCTGCCGTCCTGCTGGTCTTGGTCTCGTTGTACCGATATGGAAACCTTTGCATGATGCCTCGGTACTCCGCGCCTGCGCTTGCCCCCTTTGCACCAAAGAGGAAACAAGGACACTGCGCAGGCTGGCGCCCGCCTGGCGCTCGCCTGGTCTTGATCGTCTTGGCTTGCGTCATGAGCGCCTTGCGAGGTACCCCTTGCCTTGATCTCTCCGCCTTCTCGCGAGCCTGCCTGGTGAGGCTGCCCCTGAGGAGGCCTTGTGTCGTCCGCCCCGCGAGGCTTGGCCCCTCGCGAGGGTCTTGAACTTGGGTTGATGAAGACGGGCCATACTGGGCCACTTCTGAGCCATGCCGCAGGCCGCAGGCAGGCAGGTCTGGGGACCCCCGTTCCCAGAACGCCGATAGTAATCACGCTTTTTCATTATCTGTGCAAACAGGGTTATTCAGCTACATTTTGGTGGAACTGCACAAATGTACGGATGGAACCGACATGTATGCAGAGTGCGAGGTGTGCCAAGTAAAAATTACCGACACCAACCATGCTCCATGCACGCATTGGCATCCACCACCACTAGTGGGATGTGTGGCGCTCTCTGTGGACGGATCTTTCTTGGCAGCAAATCCTCTAACCAAATACTAGTAGCTTATATTGGCAGTTTTCTAGGGAGTACTCTTTCTGAAAGGAGCACCAATCCATTTTTCTTCATTTGTACACAGTGTCACAACTTCGACCAAAAGGTCCAGAGCTATTTTAGGGTGATTGACGTAGTACTCGGAGACTGATTGTAACCATGATTTTCATCAGCTATCACACTAATTGTAAGCATGAGCAGGTGGAAGATTAGGTTAGTGTGAAGCTTACCTTAAACCCTACCGCCGCTGTTGAAACGAGGAAAGCATTGACTGAACCATGGAGAACGGAGGGGAAGCGACGTCGCGCCATCCGGCCTCCTGTTGTGGTGGGAGAACGAATACTCCTGTGGCTCCGGCTGGCTCTGCACCCTCACGAACGGCACATTGTACTCGATCGATTCATTACCCTCTGGGTGTTCGACCTTCAACATGTACGCCCACCACCTCCACCTGACTTTTGCCTCGGGTGAATCTGTCTGCTCCATCGCCCAGAGGAGATACTCGATGAACTTGAAGGACTGCGGCGTGACTGCCGCCAAGGAGTACATGTACATCGCCGCCCTCATCACCGCCGTCTCGCTCTTTCGCATACATTGCCACATGGACCTCACCGTCCTCGAAATCTACCACTCATTGTCAAACCAAGTAAGGATCTCCTTCAACCTGGCTAACTTTTCCTGGTCGCCATCGGCGATCTGCCTGATTCGCTGTTGCATACTCTCCATAGATGTCCTTCTGAGTGGTTCGGTGCTAGCTTTGGAAGATGGGAGGAGAGACGGTGGTCTTGCAATAGAGAAGAGGGAGAGGCGAGACGATGGTTTTGGAATGGAGATGATGGATAGGAGAGGAGGTGGTTTTGCAATGGAGAAGAGGGAGAGGCGACACGGTGGTTTTTGAATGGAGATGATGGAGAGGAGAGGAGGTGGTTTTGCAATGGAGAAGAGGGAGAGGCGAGACAGTGGTTTTTGAATGGAGATGATGGAGATGAGAGGAGGTGGTTTTGCAATGGAGAAGAGGGAGAGGAGCGTGCGGCAGCGATTTAGGATTGGACGAGAGGGCCGGCGCACTGTGACTGGATCAAAATCAAAATCAATTTACCCTTCAATTAAGAAAGCGACCCCACATTAACTAGTCTCCCTTTTATGCTGGGTCATAATTGACCATGATTTTTGCAAATAAAATATATGTTATATGTTGCAAAAATAATATAATTTGAAAGTACATTCAGATATGAACCAAACGATATATTTTTTGGTGACATGCGTTCACATTTTGCTTGTCAAATATAGTACGTGGTCAAACTTTGACCCAAAATACGCAAAACAAAAAATACTTCCAAGACCAGCGCCGCTCTTCTGCTCTTCTACTCTTAAACCACCGCGGCTCCTCTCCTATTTCAATCTAAATCCAGCGCCACTCCTCTCCTCTTCCATTTCAAAATCACCGCCCCTCCTCTCTTGTTCCAATCCAAAACCAGCATCGCTCCTCTCCCATTCTAATCCAAAACCAGCGCTGCTCCTCTCCTTTCCATTCAAAAACCACCGCCGGCGAGTGAAGGTGCTGTGGAGAAGTAGATCGATGGAGGAGTACAACCGATATGTGAGGATCACAGACGGCGACCCTGTGAAGCTAGCTAGGATGTTGAAGATACAGTCTTGGTTTGACAACAAGGACCAACTAGCGGCGACGGCCACATCCATGGCCAAATATCTGCAACCGAGCGAAAAGGCGGCGATACTCCCGGAGGGAGCCGCGCGGGAGTACATAGATCTGCTCCTATGAGCCATGGAGCAAACAGATTCACCGAATCCGATCATGAGGGAGTGGTGGTGGGAGTATCGATCCCTGATGGAGCATCTACCAGATATTGAAGGACCGAGCATCTACAAGGTGCACTACAAAAAAAAGACGCATCCGTGACATTTTGGGCCAAACGAATTTTTTTCTGTCATACTTATGACACTTCTATGACGATAATTGATACAAAACCCGGTATCATCATAGATGTGGTGGGCTCCTACTTCTATGACAAAAAATCATGACAGAAAATGGGCTTTTCATCCTGGGCGGGCCGGAGACGCAGCTGCATGACATTCTTTGGGCCATCCATGATGGAAAAACCCGTGGTAGAAGCGAGGGCGAGGAAAATTTCGGGGAGTTCCCGGTTACGGTGGGTGGTCAGGGGCCGAGAGATGCGCGTTTCTCTCGTACATGTACGCCCGTGTGTGCGAGCCGTTGGGCTCTAACTGAACCCGAGCGAGGCGTCGCCTAACTGAACCCGAGCGATTGCACTGCAGGTTGAACAAGATCCCGTATTGCGGTACGCCAGACCCCTCCCGATGAACAGGATCCCGTTTCGAATGTGGCCGGTCGAACACAAGGCCGTTTCCTCCGTTCTGCGGTACGCCAGGCCTCGTTTCCATTGCCTGCTCCGTCCAAGCCCTCCCGATGAACACGACGATGCATTCTGTTCCGACCCAGCCGGTTGGCCCCCCATGAACACGACGACGATGTTGTTTCTCCATTCTGACCCAGCCATGTACACGAGCCCTGTCCGTACGTATGCGTGAGTAGGCATTCGAGGCCCCGCCCGTATGTACACATACATGGTTGTATTTTCTTTCTTGCACACTGGCCGCTGTACGTACGTGTACATGCTACGTGCGTGCCTCTATTACGACACGTGCACACCTCTACATCGACCAGTATGTCTGTAGCTGGTGGGTCCCAGCAGTCAGGGAGCGAATCATTTTTTTGCCCGTAATATGGACGCACTTCCTTGCATGCGAAGATGTAGTTGGTAGGTCCCAGCAGTCAGGGGGGAAACGTTTTTTTCGCGAAAAACGGTGGCCCGTCCGGTGGGTCCCTGCTGTCAGGTGGAGGAATCATTATTTTCCGCGTAATAAGGAGGCACTTCCTTGCTGCGGCCATGGACCCAACTGTCAGCCTCTCCACGTACAGTCCACGTCCGATGGATGTCGTTCCTTGACCATGTTGCCCACGCCGCGCCGAGAGCACCAACGTGGTGGATGATGGCAATGCCTAGAAAGGGGATGACGCGGAGCCGGGGAAGACATGGCAGTGGAAGCCCGCACGGAGAGGAGTACGAGGGTTCACTGGTTCGGCTGCGGTGTGAGGCTGCCGTCGCCGCAGGGCCTGGCCAGCGGTGGGAATAGTAGGGGGCGGTGAGGCCTCCGCGGCAGCACAGCTGGCCATGGGAGGCAGGAGCATGCAGCACGACCGGTGCTGCTTTGGGCGGCTGGAGCAAGAAGACCAGAGGTTGAAGAAGCACTACGGCCGTTGGATGGACATCGTACGGTCACTAGAGCTAGAATCGTTCATATTGACTAAGTTGACAAAGCCATCCATCCCCGTCAACTTAGTAGGCCCACAAGTCAGCCTCCCACCAAGGTGGGTCCCAGCTACCACAGGGAGTATTAATTTTTTGTGCATAATAAGGAGGCACTTCTGGTGGGTCTGAGCTAACAGCGGGGGAACGTTTTTTCAAGAAATACGATGGCCCGTCCGATGGGTCCCAGCAGTCAGGGGGAAACATTTTTTTCGCGAAATAAGGTGGCCCGTCCGCTGGGTCCCTGCTGTCAGGTGGAGGAATAATTATTTTGTGCGTAATAAGGAGGCACTTCCTTGCGGCCGCCATGGACCCAGCTGTGAGCCTCTCCACGTACAGTACTCTTCCGATGGAAGTCGGTCGTTGACCACATTGACCACGCCGTGCCGGGAGCACCAGGGCGGTGGACGACGGCGAGGCCTAGAAAGGGGAAGACGCGGAGCCAGGAAAGACGCAACAGTGGAAGCCCACGCGGAGAGGAGTACGAGGGTTCACTGGTTTGGTTGCGGTGCGAGGCTGCCGTCGCCGCAGAATAACAGGGGGTGTGGGTGAGTGGAGGGGTGGCCTGGCCAGCGGTGGGAGTAGTATGGGGGCGGTAAGGCCTCCGCGACAGCACAGCCGGCCACGGGAGGCAGGAGCAGGCGGCATGACCGGTGCGGCTTTGGGCGGCCGGAGCAAGAAGACCAGAGGTTGAAGAAGCAGTACGGCCGTTGGATGGACATTGTACGGTCATTGAAGCTAGAATTGTTTATGTTGACTAAGTTGACAAAGCCCTTGGTACGCGCCAACTTAGTAGGCCCACAGGCCAGCCTCCGAAATGGTGCGCCCCAGAAGTCAGGGGGAGGGATCATTTTTTGGGCGGCCGAAGCTAAGAATATCCGAGATTGAAGAAGAAGCACGACATCCGCTGGATAGACATCCAACGGCCACTACTGCTAGAACTGTGTGTTGACTATAATAAGTTGACAAAGCCTTGCATACGCGTCAACTTATTTTTTCAGGGGAGGTGTCAACTTAGTAGGCCCACAAGTGTGTGGCAGAGAACTTATAGCCCATTTGCGATTTGTAAGAATGTACAACCCATTTTTGAATTCTATTGAAATTTACTACAGCCCATTTACAGTTTGTTAAAAGTACAGCCCATTTTCTAGCTAGGACAATGATTAATAATTTCAACCAACCGTTGAAGATAGAATTCAATAAAATTTTCCACATTTTGATGGGATCCGAAATATTTTTATCCTAAAATTTCTAGTCAGATTAAATATAAATTTGTATTACGTAAAAATCCAACAAAACATTGCACGCGCAACAATGAAAATTTAAGATTTTCAAAATCCATAAATAATATTTTATAGACTAATTTCGTGTTTGGTGCATTTTTTTATAGTTACTGCCCAGTTTTTATAATTACATCCCATTTATTATTTTTAAAGCCCATTTTCCTGTTAAGCCTAATGCATCCCTCCTAGGAAAGATTTGCAGCCTAGCGGGGCGGATAATAACAAGTTGACCTTGCCTGGGTATTCCTCAAAAAACGTATAGCTGGGCTAGCCATTTTCATCTTGAAAAAAATAATATCTGGGTTGGATATCTGGCCTGGGCTAGACGGGCCACACCCCGCCCAGTTAATACCCTGCTCTCCTCTGAACAACAATGAAATCATCGACAAGAAAAACTCTGCAGTGCTCACGCCTCAAAAACACAAATACTGCTCGAGCTGCTTGGTCCCAGCTGTCGGCCGCACCTTCTGCAATTCTCTCGTTTATATTGACTACATAGGTTGACAATGGTGTGGGACCGTGATGTCAGGAAACCAGGAGGAAAAAAATAGTTGTACATAATAAGGAGGCACTTGCGTACGTACGTCTATGGCCCTAGTGGGTCCCGAGTGTCATCCAGTCAAAATAAAGTCATCTCCTGAATCCTCATGTTCGTTGACGATGTTATAAATGCTCGGCGCCACGACGAGCGCAACAACTCGAAGGACGACGGAGAGGGCCTCGCGGGCCCTACGGATGGTCTGATACAGCGCCCGCTGCTCATTCAGGAAGCCATGATCATCGGACACCTATGAGCACCTTCGAGAAACTGAGACGTCATGAAATGGTAAGGCCGCGCTTGGGAGCTCTGGTTTATTTCAAACCTGTATTAACATACAAGTGTAATTTACTCGTCATCAGAAACAACACGTAAAATACAGGCGTAATGAAACCGAGGGCCTGAGGTCTATAAGTAAAATCGGCGGGTTACACGTGTAATTTGAGAGACCAGTGTATACTTTATGAGCACTGCTATATGGACGACATTACCAGAGGATACATGCACGACTTGTGTATCATGCCATCCGTGGGCAAGGCTGAAACAGCAGCTAACAGCTGGATTAGCAATCGTCCGAGTGTCGTTCAGCGTTTTTATCGTGTGTGAAGTACTTCCGATATTTTACTAGTCGAAATCGACCAACCAAGCGCTTCGCCCGAGACCATCTGCTTTTAGTTACAAGTGTCAGTTTTACAAGCGGTTTTGGTTGGAAAACGATGATCCAATCACGGCCTAATATGATAAGTTGGTCGGAAGATCATATGGTTTCACGTCTAACCTACCCGACTTGTCGTATAGGCTATGAATGAAACATAAGACAATGAACTTCTTAAGCACGGAAACAACAGAAGAGGATGATCTTCTTAACAAGCAAATCACTGGCATTAGATCGACATGCAAAACAATACGAAGCATTATTCTCAGGAGGCACAGTGAACAGCTCGTGATGCCGCATGCCACAACATTCCAAGCTCAACTTTGCAATCAAACACAAGGCCTGGCATTACATAGACAATATTCAGAACAAACTCTTAACACAGGAATATCTCAGCATAGTAACTATTTACTTCTAAACTGAACACAGGAATAGGAAAATACAATCAACGCTGCTCACAGCAAGGGCGTCCCACTCAAAAATATCAAATGCATGTCTTCTGGCTAACATCAATGAGCAAATTTTGACAAGGTTTTCCAATTCCAATATATTAAACTAATGTCTTCTTGCTAACATCAATGATTAAACTTTGACAAGCTTTTCATTCAAAATATGTAATGCCTATGATCGTGGAGTCTTGTCGTAGCTTCTTGTACTTGTTTGGGCACTTTTTGCCTAGTGCACTCCACGTGTTGTAGAATTGCCAATGCTCTCTGCAGACTAGTCATGTCACCAGCGTCTAATAATACTATGTAAAGCTTCTCGGCCATTCCTTCTGTAATGTAGTGCAAATAGTGACTGCTTCTTTCTGCAAAGTGGAACGACCAACTGGACCCAGTAATGCAGACACATTGGCTCCTTTTGTGCAGTTCAACTAAAATCGAAGTCGGAATAAAACTGAGCTTTAATTTTAATATCCCTGTAAGCAACAATAGGTATAAGGGAAACAATTACTGAGAAATAACAGTTGATGACTTGTACTCCCAGAAGAAAAGCATCTACTCATC
This sequence comes from Triticum aestivum, assembly GCF_018294505.1. NCBI lineage: Eukaryota > Viridiplantae > Streptophyta > Magnoliopsida > Poales > Poaceae > Triticum > Triticum aestivum. The sequence continues at coordinate 318,186,385 of NC_057795.1, forward strand.
TACCTTATCTTAATGGGAAACAAAGCAGGAGAGTAGGAATTCTCCATCAGTGTGATTCATTCATATTGACTGAGACATTATCTTAACAATGCCTTGTTTCAACATGTATAAAGAACGACAAAGCAGAAAATTACCATTCCTAAAACAATGCAACTGATTCATTTAACAAAGACATTATCTTAACAATTCCTTGGTTAAACATGCAGAAAGAACTACAAAGCAGGATAGTACCATTCCTAACAAGTGTTGCAGTTTTGAACTAAGATTCAGTAGTTAATTAATTCTGAGAGTGGCATTGCTTAATTACTAGCGACATTAGATTAACGAAAAGCATAAACAGTTCCAGGGGAGAGTGGGTGCAACAACACCATGTGCTTCCATCTACTTATAAAGGGGGTGATGCAGAGTTTGTTGTAACAAAGCAACAAGCATCATGTCTGGGTTGGTACCATTTTTGTTCACTACTTAATGGGAAAAGAGAGCAATACAATAGCTTCAATTCAACATTTATTTAAAACAGTACCAATACAAGTAGCATAGCATCTCAAAACACAATGCACATCATGTGGATGAAGGCAAGTACCAACCTGTCATGACGCTCACAAGATAACCTACGAATCTGCCAACACGAATAGGAAATCCAATCTCGTTTTGTGCAGTTGCACTGAAATCAAGCAAAGTGTTTCACGTAGCGAAGCAAAATGTCGCAATAGCAACAAGTTGAAAAGATATCCCTGTTTAAACAGAGGCAAAAAAGGAATCAATTAATGGCTAATAAAGGAGGATGAAACATGCGGCAACAAAAATGGTAATCCCGCCAATCCCTAAAAGTGTTGTAGTTTTGAACTAAGATTCAGTAGTTAATTTTGAGAGTGGCATTGCTTAGTTTTACCAGCGGCATTAGATTAACAAAAAGCATAAATAGTTCCAGGGGAGAGTGGGTGCAACAACACCATGTGCTTCCATCTACTTATAAAGGGTTTGATGCAGAGTTTGTTGTAACAAAGCAACAAGCATCATGTCTGGGTTGGTACCATTTTTGTTCACTACTTAATGAGAAAAGAGAGCAATACAATAACATTTATTTAAAACAGTACCAATACAAGTAGCACAACATCTCAAAACACACTGCACGATCATGTGGATGAAGGAAAGTACCAACCTGTCATGACGCTCACAAGATAATGTACGGATCTGCCAACACGAATAGGAAATCCAATCTCGTTTTGTGCAGTTGCACTAAAATCAAGCAAAGTGTTTCGCGTAGCGAAGCAAAATGTTGCAATAGCAACAAGTTGAATAGATATCCCTGTTTAAACAGAGGCAAAAAAGGAATCAATTACTGGCCGATAAAGGAGGATGAAACAAACGGTGACAGAAAGAAGCATCTAACTTATCTTGGATGGAAAACAAAGTAGGATAGTAGCATTTCTAAAACGGTTGCATTGATTCATATTAACAGAGACATTCTCTTAAAACAACATTCATTAAAAAATGTAATTTACTTTTAATAGTGGCATTGCTTCAATTTTTCGGTGGCATTCTTAGATTAACAACAGCAAAATAGTTGTATGAGGCATGCCAGCACCATGTGCGTCCACACGTATAAATGGGTGATGCAGAGTATGTAGCCAAGCAACATATATGTGTTGGTCCCATATTTGTTCTCTTTGAACCTTTTTCCTATGTGAGGGCAACAAATCTAGTCCTGCACAAACTACCCGACCCCCTAGTTTCTTTCCCTTTTCAACAAAGAGATCGGTTCCTTACAGATGTGTGTCTGGGTTACCCCCTTTTTCCCTTTTCGACCAACAAAGCGGCTGGATAGCCAGTCTATACTACTTTCCGTCCCTCCTTTCTTCATTGAACCACGTCCTAGATTCTTGCTCTAGCCCACCACACCCTTCTTTCCTCTTTGAACCAAGACCTAGATTCGACTACAGATCGAAAAAGATCCACATGCAGCTAGAGCAACGACGGTTTCAAAGAAACCTATACCTTAGGGTCGTCGGGATGTGGCAAGGCATGCGGCGGGAGGCCCGATCTGCCCACACTACGTACAGCAGCGAGGAAGAAGGGGTCGGTGGCCCTCCTGCACAGGCACTGGGTGAAAGAGAACAGCGCAGCTTGAAGTGGATTGCCTCCGCCGCCGAAGGCGATAGAGTGAACGCTGCACCTCCTCCCCTTCCCGGTGCGACAGGATATGGACGCCTCCTTCACCAGCTGTGACGGGGGAGAGAGAGACAAGAGGCCAACGCAGTCTTGTTTAGATCTGGTGAAGAGAGGGTGAGAGACTGTGAATATAGCAAACCCTAGCAAATGAATGCTAAGCCTCTAGCGTGTATATATATGTAGTGCGGCGAGAGTGTGGAGAGTGCAAACCCTAGCAAACAAGCGCTGAGGCTCCAGCTTATATATATACTACTGTAGTACGGACTGAGCTCCGGTGCCTTCACTGCACCTGCTTTTGGCTGTATGACAGGTGAGCCAGTCACATTCTGGGCCCACGTGTGATAAACCCAAAGGCAGGTGCACTAAGTCAATGAAGTTGCGTCCATATAGTACTGTAGTGTATACGACTAATATATAGTGGAGTGGTTTTCTTATACTCTCCATAACAATCGTTTTAAATTGTGTAAGTACAAAATGAAACTCTTTATTTAACGTACAATGAAGAAAACTACTACTACTACTTCCAATGAACTAACGATCCACGCGTCCTGGTCGCACTTCCTGTCCTTCACGTGCGGTACACAACCCTCCCTTAAGTGACCAACCACACATGCGCCAAATTATCGGAAACATGTGAGAGTGTGTACAAATAAAGAATTTCAATTTCAATTATCGGAAAGGTTTGAGAGTATTACAAAGTTTGACTTCAGTCAAATCTAATATGCGGAGTAAATAAAAATGGAGGGCTACTACGTCCATCCGGGTTTTTAGTCCACACCATTTTTTAAATCAAAGTTAATAGCTGGACAAATAAAATTACAGGGGAGCTGGAGACAAAGTTGTGACAAGGCTTAGAAATCAATACAAAACTTATGCTCTTAGTACAAACGTTGATCCTTCTTTGAGGAAACATTTGGTTCATAGCCAATTATGTGATAAAATTGCACCAACGTGAAAGACGACTGCGTCTCCAACGCAACCAAGGTGAACTGATGAAGGATATCATATTTGTGCGTAACAAGCAAAGAGCACTGATGGAAGACAACTTGTTTTTCATTGAAAATCGATCAGCTTCACCAGCCGACGCAACCATGAGGCGCAACCATGAGCATCGATAGGTCATCTGGTGATGCATCATCCATTTGGCATCAAGTTTGGGTGAGGCACCTATGAAGTTTGACAAATCCTTACCGTGGTCTGTTTCTTCTCAGTAATCAAGCTCGAGGAAGGAAGAACCACGTGGCAGAGAACAGTGAGGCGGAACAACAATGGCCATCCAATTTTGTGCAGTTCCACTAAAATTGAGGAAGACATGCCCGGGTATGGAGATATGCATCGCTGTTTCCAAAAATATAAAAAAGGGATATAGTATTGTTACCTTGTTTTACAAGATTAGCAATGACATCTCAATTGTCAATAAGAATTATTGAAAAGTATACCAACAAACAAAAGCATCATAATTATCTTGATGGGAACTAAACCAGGATACCCGAGAAAAAAGCATTTCTTCATTTAACCAGTGATAGTACTACCACCATATGGACAATGAACGCACAACCACCATGTACTTTTTGTCGAAACAGCATGTATACATCCACCGAGGCATAAATCGGGACAACTTTTCGAGTGGCATTTCCTCTATAATAGTACTAGTAGGTGATGTTGGACCAGCCGACGAATAGGGATGAAAATGGAGTGGAAACTTTCCGTTTTTCCGGAGGAAAAATGGAAACGGAGAGGAAATATGAAAACGGAAACGGAAATTTGAGAAACAGAAGTGGAAATGGAATTTTTTATGCGGAAATGGAAACAAAAACAGAATGGTGTTTTCCGGTGGAACATGCATGGAAACGTAACTTTCCGTTTCCGTGAATATGGAATTTCTGTTTTTACTATAGACCTATAGTTGCTTTGTAGCCCAACCACCAAAGAGAACACAATGACACAATTAGTAGAATGGATCTGAGGCCTAACTTCTACTACCACACATGTACTCAGCTTGACCCTATACGCAATTGCTGGTACTACTACAATACTACGCAAAGGTTCTAACATAATGATATTATTTTGTAGCCATGTTAAGAACTCATTAATCTTTTTTGTTTTTATGTGTATTTCTCTATGATTCAAGGGGTTTTTAAGTTCCAATCAATGCCTATTTCTATTTCCGTATTCACTTTGTATTCGCTCCGTTTCCGTTTCCGGTAGTATCTGTTTCCGTATTCATTTTCGGGGTTTTTGTATTCGTTTCTGCTTCCGCAAAAAAATGTGAAAACAAATATGATAGCAATCAGTTCTGTCCGTTTCCGCTCCGTTTTCATCCCTACCGACGAACCCTAGCTACTATACATGGGGAGCTGGGGAGTGGTCGCATAGAAGCAAACCCGCACGCAGCAACCTGGGGAGCTGGACCAGTACAAGAAGTTATACCTCAGGTGGGCGAGATGTCGTTTAGGCGGGCGGGCGGGATATGCCCACACGATGGCAGCAAACAAGGACGTGGAGGATCTTCGTCCGCGCCAGCACCGACTCAGAGAGGACGGTGTGCATCGGCTTCCTCCATCGCCGACGGCGACAACGTCAACACTGCACCTCCTCACCTCCCGCAGCGGACGGGATTCAGCCGGATCTGTGACCACCGGTGAGGAGAGAGATAGAGTCACTGTCATCTTGTTTTGATATGGAGAGGGTGAGAGAGCGAGACGCGAGAAACTCTATCAAACAAGAGGCTATAATGGAGTAAAAAATATCTCCATAGCAGTGGTTTTAAATAGAATACACGCGTTCCCGGAAAAAAGAAACGAAAACTGGCGGACACTTTTTTAATGTGCCAAGAAAGAAAACTCGATCCAAAACATGCCCCCGCTTCCAGGTCGCGAGAATCGTCGCGCACACACACATAGACATAGACATGCATCTCCGTGTTTACGTAAAATTCCATTTCCATCTCCATCTCCAATCATATTTGTCCAATTGGCACATTATTTACGTTGTTAATTATATACGCAGCAATATTAACATACAACATCTCTTGTTTGCGGACGTCCGGACCGCTGCCACGGCCGGTCCTGACCAACCCAAACCCTCTTCATCACCCGCGCGTGCTTCCCGCCCGAAACGGTCAGTGTCGCATTCATGCCCGGCCAAAGCGGACGCGACCTCTCACTGGTGCCGGCATTGAAGCAGCGCGCCGGCCGAGAGAGCATCGCCCGCGCCGCTTCCTGGTGCACGCGACTGCTCCGCGTTCAAAGGTCGCAATAGCCGGCTACAACATGCATCTAAAAAGTTCTTGGGAGTCCGTGCTACAGCTACCTGTCTAATACGTCTCCAACGTATCTATAATTTTTGATTGTTCCATGCTATTATATTACCTGTTTTGGATGTTTTTGGGCTTTACTTTACACTTTTATATCATTTTTGGGACTAACCTACTAACCGGAGGCCCAACCCATATTGCTGTTTTTTTGCCTACTTCAGTGTTTCGAAGAAAAGGAATATCAAACAGAGTCCAAATGGAATGAAACCTTCTGGAGCGTGATTTTTGGAATAAACGTGATCCAGAGGACTTGGAGTGCAAGTCAAGAAGTAGCCGAGGCGACCACGAGGGTGGAGGGCGCACCCCCTATCTCATGGGCCCCTCGGGCATCCACCGACCTACTTCTTCCTCCTATATATACCCACGTACCGCGAGAACATCAGAGGCGACCACAAAAAACTATTTCCACCACCGTAACCTTCTGTATCCACGAGATCCCATATTGGAGCCTTCGTCGGTGCTCCGCCGGAGGGGGAATCGACCATGGAGGGCTTCTACATCAACACCATAGCCTCTCCGATGAGTTGTGAGTAGTTTACCACAGACCTTCGGGTCGATAGTTATAGCTAGATGGCTTCTTCTCTCTCTTTGGATCTCAATACCATGTTCTCGTTGATCTTCTTGGAGATCTATTCGATGTAACTCTTTTATGATCAAGTTTATCTATGAGAAATATTTGAATCTCCTCTGAATTCTTTTATGTGTGATTAAGTTATCTTTGCAAGTCTCTTCGAATTATCAGTTTGGTTTGGCCTACTAGATTGATCTTTCTTGCACGGGGAGAAGTGCTTAGCTTTGGGTTCAATCTTGCGGTGTCCTTTCCTAGTGACAGCAGGGGCAGCAAGGCACGTATTGTATTGTTGCCATCGAGGATAAAAAGATGGGGTTTATATCATATTGCATGAGTTTATCCCTCTACATGATGTCATCTTTCTTAATGCATTACTATGTTCTTTATGAACTTAATACTCTAGATGCATGCGGGATAGCGGTCAATGTGTGGAGTAATAGTAGTAGATGCAGGGAGGAGTCGGTCTACTTGTCACGGACGTGCTTCCTATATACATGAACATGCCTAGATAATCTCATAATTATTCACTTTTCTATCAATTGCTCGACAGTAATTTGTTCATACTTATGCTATCTTGAGAGAAGCCACTAGTGAAATCTATGGCCCCCGGGTCTATCTTTTATCATATAAGCTTTTAATTTACTTTTATTTGCATCTTTACTTTTCCAATCTATATCGTAAAATAGCAAAAATATATTTATCTTATCATATTATCTCTATCAGATCTCACTTCCGCAAGTGACCGTGAAGGGATTGACAACCCCTTTATTGTGTTGGTTGCAAGTTCTTTGTTTGTTTGTGTAGGTGCGTGTGACTTTTGAGGAGCCTCCTACTGAATTGATACCTTGGTTCTCAAAAACTGAGGGAAATACTTACGCTACTATTGTTGCATCACCCTTTCCTCTTCGAGGAAGACAACGCAAGCTCAAGACGTAGCACTGTCCTCCCCCAACTCGTCAATCTCTTCGAGTAGTGCTAGTACTCCATGGCGCGATCCATCGACAAGCATGCGGGAAAGTTATCGTATACTGGTTTGTGGTAAGGGGCATGCCGAGCGACTGTGTGGGGTCAAGCTATGGAGGAGGGTGAGACACGAACACGACAGACGTGATTTAAACGTTGGTTTTGCTCGATGGCGCGATCTAATGAAATGAAACGTTGGTTTCTCTCCATTTCCATTTTTTCTCCAGAAAAACGGAAACTTTCCACTCCATTTTCATTCCTATTCCAAGGTTGCCCCGTTACAACATTCCATCAAATACAAAGGAAAACTAATGCGCATGCTGATGCATCTTAATGATTCACAGATCATAGCCAATATTTACCTCACAACTAAAGACAAAAGTTGTGAGAGCGTGTACGAAAGAAAAACTACTGTTTGGGTCACTACGACTTAAACCATAAACCCTAAACAGGATTTAATTTCCTGGCCAGGTAGAACTTGTCGAAGGAAAGACGGCTGACACCCTCGGATCATATGATGCTTTTGTGCAGTTCCACTAAAATCGACCTGAGCATCCTTGATGGCAAAGATATTGAAGAAGTGTGATTAGAATAATAGTAGTGGCACTAGTTCATGAGACATAAACTCATCACAAGTAGAAGCCGATAGAAGTAGAGAAAGATCGACATGGAGATGGAGCTACGGTAGTGGAGCAAGCCGGCTCCAAAAGGAAGATGGACTGCATGGGACGTCGGGCTGTAGCTAGAAGGGCGGTTGGGACGCGAGATCGGCCCATACCACGGTGACCCTCGATTGGGACGCACTGACTGTGAGTTTTCTCCCTCGCCGATGTCGACCGCGTCTATGCAGAACATTGTTCCCTTCCACCAGTTGCGGGATCAGGCCCGTCATTCTATGCTTGTGAAGAGAGCAACCTAAGCAAGCAGGCTTGTAGCTTAGGCTCCTGCTAGTGTATATATAGTGGTTTTCTTTTTCTCTCCATATAAACCATTTTATATTGCGTACGTGTCACTGAGGAGTGAAATGATGGTTGCTTCTTCCGACTAACTTACTGTGTGATTTGACTGCTCCTTAGTGGCCCCTACACGTACTCCCCCTATGTGTATGCAACAGTCACACGTACACATGGACGCAAAAACGCGTGCGACGCCCTAATGCATGCATGTCCGAGCACACGATGGAACACACACGGTCACGCTCAAGTGCTCAACCTACACGTGCATGCACACACATACTCAGTCAGGGTCAGCTAGTGACCGTATAAACACCGGAATATATATATATATATATTGAGCTCAATGAGCGTATTATGAACTCCACTGACCGTATTTTGACAAATATATAGTGACAGACAGTGTATTTATCTCGTTTGAAATTAAGCCATATTAAGCAGAGAAGCATACACTATATACTACTAGTACTATTATTGTTCGACTTCCCGAATAGGCGAACAGCCAAGCGCAAAGTTTACTAGTAGTACCAGTACTACTACTATAGTCTATAGAGGTAAGCAGAGAAGCATACACTATATACTACTAGTACTATTATTGTTCGACTTCCCGAATAGGCGAACAGCCAAGCGCAAAGTTTACTAGTAGTACTAGTACTACTACTATAGTCTATAGAGCTATGTACTATACTAGTATTAGGAACCAGATGGAGGAGCGTCTGCACTCTTATTATAATTTTAAAATGTGATAAAGCAATCTTCAACACATTTGGTTCTCTTCGAGGGTTCACGCATGTGATAATGGAAGTTGATTGCATGGAACACTCGCCATAATTCTCGCTTAATTCTGGCTCATATCCTGTGACAAATAGGAGCGCTCGGTAATATTTCCTCTTTTTTTGTTATTCAACATGTAACAGGTCAACAAACCTTGCGGCGCATCTTCGCGCGAACCGTGCTTGCTGCACTTTGAATGTGGCCGAGAGCTGGCTTGATGAAACCCCTCGCTTCCTACTTATTTTTTTGCGGGGTACCTCGCTTCCTAGTGACCAGTGTCTTGGCTGATCGTCCTAAGAATGCTTATATATGAATAAAGCTCTCTCATTTACCCGCAAAAAAGATTAAGCCATATTAACCGGAAAGGAGGGAGTATGGGCTAGCACTACTTTTTGGTGTCTCCCGTCAAATCGCGGAACAAGGAGAAGCTTGCAGGACAAGGTGAAGCTCGCTTACGCCTTTTGACTAATGCAACCTACCATCAGTGGACATGCATCAGTCCATTCGGTGTCAGATTGTCAGAGGCATACACTGTAGTACCCAACATGCGGAGTACCATCATTGTTCGACTTCACGAAGAGTCGAAGAGCCAAGCGCAAGGTTTAGTAGTACGAGTAGTACTACTACTAACCGCATGGTGGAGCGTCTATACTCTTATTTTTTTAATCTCTGATAAAGTACACGTTTATTCTGGAGAAGGGCGGAAAATGGCAGCCCAACATGTAATGATGATATCGATCAACCAACCATGCTCGAATATATCTTGGCCTCTGTGTGAGCCCGTCTGTGTGTTCTCACTCCTCGTCTCTCTCAAGGAACGGCGGGTTGGCTCTTTGTCGTCAATTGAGATCGGTTTGCTCACACTCCTGTCCCACATGTCAGTGATATGCCAAGAGGAGGTGCGTTGACCGACTGGCCATACGCGTACTTGGTTTTGCACCTTCATACTACTCCTCCCTCCGTCACATTTTACAGGGCACGCTTCATTATGATGCATTTCTCTCAATGCATTTCCACCACCAGGCAGACTTTAGACGTGTTTGGTTTAATGCTCAATTAATTAGGGCATGGTAACCGCAATCAAGTCCACAATTTTCTCTCGATGTACTCCCTCCTTTCCAGTTTATAGGGCTTATCTCAAAATTTTAGTTTTTTCATTTAAGGCTCAATTTTGTTGTTTTCCATCACATGTTCAGATTCCAAGGTGCATTAAATCATTGCATGCAAGTACAAATGCATGTACTTTATGCATGCATGCATTGCAATTAATGCATCGATAAACATAATTTTTTGAGGAAAACAAGAGCATTAATTAGGTGCTTTTGCAAAACTACAAAAAGTATTCCACCACTCGCCATCTACCTTGATTGGTGAGATTTTTGAATTGAGCACTATAAATAGGAAAGGAGGGAGTACTACTACAGAGTGGAGTAAGTGCTTGCATGTGTGTACCCGGGGTGGAAGCACTGCATGCATGTGTGTACACATTATTCCCTCTAGTAATAGACGTCGTGCTATAACTGCCAATGCTATTTTTCAGGCCAATCGCTAGTCGCCTTGGTCCCATAGATTTTTTCTTTTTTCTGAAGCGCGCTCTATAAAAGTGACAGATGGAGTAGTATGAGCGGATTCAAAGAAGAGTGTATTGATGGTTGCTTATTCCGAGCAACTTACAGTGGGAAAGGTGGAGCTTATGATTTGACTGCTCATTAGTCACTATTAATGCGGCGCAACGACCGGGATGAGTCTCCCATGCGGTTGTGCACTACCCCCTCGGTTCTTAAATATACTCCAGAGTATTTGTCTTTCTAGATATTTCAACGAATGACTACTCAAATATTTGTATTTTTAGAGATTCAAATGGACTACCACATACGGATGTATATAGACATATTTTAGAGTGTAGATTCACTCATTTTGCTCCGTATGTAGTCACTTGTTGAAATCTCTAGAAAGACGAATAGAGTGTTTAGGAACGTAGGGAGTACACATACGAAGTAAAATGAGTGAATCTACACTCTAAAATATGCCCATTTGAAATTTGTAAAAAGACAAATATTTAGGAACGAAGGAGTATAATTTTGTGCATGGCACATGGACCCGGATGCTGAAGAGGCTTCTCGCAATGCTATCAAGCTTCCATCATTTGTTTACATAATTGACGTACTATACAAATAATTTTCCATCAACATGAAATTGTACAATGGTGTGAGTGTTCAGCTTTTGTTTCGTGTGTCTTGCCATCGATGCTCTTTCCGAAACAATAAAAAAACTAACTTCCTTGCTAATGCATGTCAATTATTAGCAGATCAGAGCTAATATTTACATCACAACTAAAGACAGAGTTGTGAGAAGGTGTTAAATTAAAATTGATCCATGCTTTCATTGGCAGCAACGTCCCCCCAACTCTGTCTAAATCAACAAGGCATGTTGGGAAAAAAGTAGCTGTCTGGAGCATGCAACATTCCGATCATTTTGTGCAGTTCCACTAAAATAGAGTTGAGCGTCCCTGTTCCAAAGATACTAAGTGTGATTACAATAATAGAGGACTGCTGAGGAAACAATAAACACACAAATAGAAGCCGATCACCTTTGCAGTCTCTCTTAAGACTAACTAGTTGGAGATGATTAGGCCCGGAGTTGGATGAGGAGGATAGAGCAAAACCAATCTCCCTTTGTGCAGTCGCACTGAAATGTAGAGACGTTGCCCATGTGACATTTTAGTACAACTGTACAAAACACTCTTAAGAAAAAAGTGATTTGTGCAGTTCACCAAAAGGTCGCAATAGCAACGAGGTGAAATGGATAGCCCTGTTTGCAAAAAAGAGGTAGAAATGAAACAATTGCTGGCCAATAACAGTTGATGACACATGCGACGACAAAAAAGAAGCTTATTCCTTTTCCTAAGGGAAGATAACAACACGGTTGTGTTTGTCTAAAACGGTGTGAGGACGAGATTGCAATATGGAAAGTACGCCGGACGAGCTACATTTTGGGGAAAGAACTATGGAAGATCCACATTCAGCGACATGGGAAGACGGGCAGTGGAGCAAGGCAGGAGAGGATACCTGGAGGTCGTCGGGATGTAACTAGGTGAGCGACAACGGGCAGAATCTCCCCATACTGTGGCAGCGAGCAAGTGGCATAGGACCTACCGCGCCAGAGCTTGGTCAGAGAGAACAACGTGTCCGCAGATCAGGACGTGCTGCCTCAGCGCCGTCGAACGGAGAAATGATGCACTTCCTCCCTTTCCCCCGGCGGACGGGATGCGACCGGATTAGTGACCAATGGTGAGAGAGAGAGAGAGGCCACCGCAGCCTTGTGTGAGATACTCTGAAGAGCGACAAACCAGGCAGGCAGGCTCCATTGTATATAGTGGAGCGGACTACCTTTTTCTCCATAGAATCATTTTATATTCCGTGTACGTGCCATTGAGCGCTATAACTTTATTTTAAAATAACACCGCAACGCGTCAAGTCAAACTTTGTTTCGTGCACGCATGGTACACGACCTCCCTAGGTAAACAACCGCTACAGGCGTTCAAATTAGCACGTGGGCTGCCATTTCGTAAAGAAATGAGCTCCACCGTGTACCTGCGTGGGTGTGGCTGGGCACGAAGCGTGAGTACATGCACAGTGCACTTATTCTCTTCTTGTATACGTACACCACCTACGTGGGGCTGTGTGAGAGAGATACAAACCTAGAGAGATATAGTGTGTGGGTTCGTGAGAGTTTTTTTTGGGGGGGCGTCAATCAAAAAATGTAACATATGCAATGTGTGTGAAATAGAGTCCTGGATATAACATATATAGAGGGGGCGATCCACGAGAAGAGAGTGGTGGTATCATCGGCTTGAGGTGTCCATAGAATTGAAGAGAGGGATGATGTGTGTGTGTGCGCACGCGATCGATAAAGAGTGCCATCAAATTTGTGTGTGCCCACGTCAAAGATATAGAGTGGCTGGCCTACTGGAACGTGAGAGGGGACATGTGCAATTTGTCTCTATGGCATGGATACCTACCTGCAGCGCTCGACTACCGGTGTGTGGTGGGGGAAGAGGGAGGCCCAATTAACAATAGAGGTGCAATGGCTGGTATATGTGTGGAGGAGGAGAGAGGCCTACCTCATGTATTAAGGAAATCGATCTGCCTCATGTATTAAGGGAGATCGATCGGCATCCATGCATATGTGCAGGAGAGGAATAAGGTTGGGAGAGAGACAGAGCTAGAGTGTTGGAGGGGGTGGTAGTGGAGTTGCTTCTAACAAATGGTGGGACAGGGTTGCTAGACAAACGGAGGGCACGCCCGTAATGTCAATAAGAGAGGAGATGGCTACTTGTTGTCTGTGCACGTGCGTGTGAGAGACTGGTCAGGAGGCATGCACGAATGATGAGGGGGGATGATATGGTTGTGGTAAGCAGACGTAACTACATAGGAAGATCAATCACCCTTTGTTAGAGAAAGGAGAGACATAACTTGTGAGGTACATCGATCGATGGGGGGGGGATAGTTAAAGTCAATCTAGGTATATGTTGGGAGGTCGATCGGTATACATGCATGTGTGTGTTACAAGCAAATGAGGCATGGGGAGAATGATAGAGAGAGAGAGAGGGATGCATCTAGGAGGTGGTACGAGAAGCATACTATATCGAGGGGGAAGGAGTGTGCGAGTACAAGATCGATGAAAATAGTGGTGGGAGTGAGGCATGGACGGTGATAAGAGAAGAGGGGAAGCTTGTGTTTGTGCTAGGCACACCTTGCTAGAGAGGCATATCGATCGATGTGTGCCATAAAGAAGGAGCTGGGGGGCCTACACACACCATGGGTGAACGACCTAAAGTGAAAAGACGAATTTGCGCGATGGATCTAGTGAATGCTGAGGGAGGGTGAGAGGGATGCGGGCGTGTGCATGCAAGAGAGAAAGTTAGCGCTAGCTACAAAGATAAGAGGATTGTGTGGGTGTAAAAGACAAATAGAGATCATACTTCATTATAAAAAGCGAATTCGGATATCTGAAGAATTTATCATAGTGTTTCAACCGACGCATGTGTGAATATATATAACGGTGATACACATGGTGTGGTTATGAACATGTTATACTACATATAATATATTTTATCTATACTCTTATAAAAAACGGAGTTGTTGATGATGGTGTGCCTGCCATCCTGCAATATAGGCCATCCGATTTATATCTGGCGGATAGGAAGGAAACTATGGCAAGTTTGAAAAAAGATACCCACACCCCTCTCCATATTTGCAAATTAGGCCCCTTGATCATGTTGATGTTCTGTGGAACGCATGGGCATCTTGCTAGTACTACGTATAATACATAGAACATTGATTATAATTTGGGCTAATGTGTGGCTTTTGCAGCTCAGGTCTAAATACTTGTCATAATGTAGGGGGCGGGGCACTATACTTTGTGTGATAAACATGGTGTACGTATGGAACATGGTTTAGATTATGAATATATAGTTAGTACATCAAATGTACTATTATTTGGAATCAACATCAAGTGTATTCAAAAAATAGAATTCGAGTTCATGTAGTACACATAGTTCATATCTATCTCTATAGTAATCATGTGGTGTGTTATTAAGGTAATACACGAATGATGGTTCAAGTTGGCAACAATCATGATTGTAGATTCTTATTGAAATAGAGAAACGAATTCAAATTTAGTTTGAATTGCAGCGGTAGTATAGACATTTGGAATGCACTAAAATGTTGGTATGAGTAGGTTACATGCATTATACAGCAAGCAAAAAAATTAATCGGACATAACATGGATTCATACTCCCTCCTTCCATCTATATAGGGCGTAATGAGTTTTTTAAGACCGCCTTTGACTATTGACAAGAATAATAGTACATGACATGCACAATGTGAAAATTATATCATTGAAAGAACCTTTCACAGACGAATTTAACGGTGTGCTTTGTGTAAGTTGCATGTCATATATTATTGCTCTAATATTTGGTCAAAGTTAGCATCAAAAAACGCATTAGGCCCTATATAGATGGAAGGAGGGAGTAGCTTTGAATAGCATTTGTATAGTAAAACGGGGCAAGACTCTCTCTTTGTGTGGTGTGAATAGTTTTATTTTTTTGTTTTCCCTTTGGTTGAGGGAAGTGAGAATTGATTTGGTACGTACAAGTACAATATTACTACATGTTAGGCTTGTCCCTAAAATTCAACCCTCGTCTTGTTATATCCCGAAAATTCAGATATCGTGCTCCCCAAACTGGCACCTTCACAACCCGCGCCTTGCTATCCTGAAATTACAACGCACGCGAAAACTCCCTCCAGCTGCCAAATCCCGACACACGAAATCCCCATCTAACCCTGAGCCGAAAGGGCCGCTAGTTCAAATTGGTGGGGGGTACTTTTGTAACACACCCTACATTTCGGACAATCGCGTCCCCAAGTCATGGTTCACCCCCTCCCATCGCCCCTTTTCGCCATTCGAAATCCCAGGCCGCCATAACCTCTCTGCTCCAGCCGTGAAACCCCACCCTCCTTCGTCCGCTACCTCACCGCTGCCCAGTCGGAGCCTCTTCCCCGACGACGTCATCCACCGCAACAGCTCGACGTCCCTCGTCCACCTCCTCGGATGAGGACCTGTCGTCCATCTCGTCGTCCCATCGGTTCAGCCGCCCCGTCCTCCACCTCCAAGGAGCTGCTCCGACGATCACCTCGTCTATCGCGGCTGATCCATCCCCGTAGCACCGCCTTAACCTGCTCCACCGGAACCGCAACATCCTCACTGACTCCTCGGATGAAGTCGAGGCCTACTCGGCGCCACCAAAGAGGTTGTACACTCATCACATCGCACCTTCTCCTTAACTCGACCTCCCGGCGCCGATGGTGCTCCATCCCGCACCCCCATGGAGCGGCTACCTTGAAGCCGGCTTCGTGGGCGACATCTCCACGGTGGCTCTCCCCTAGTGTGAGGCCCCTTCGGCGGCGGCATCCATACCAGCCGGATCTGCTGCTGCTGCTCCGGCTCTCGCTCGCTCGCTCGCGCTGCTGCTACTGCTCCGGCTCTCGCCCGATCGCTCGCTCGCCCAGCTGCTGCTGCTCCAGCTCTCGCCCGATCGCTCGCTCGCCCAGCTGCTGCTGCTGCTCTCCCCCTCGCTCGTGCTGCTACTCTGCTCCGATTTAGCCACACTTTAGTCGACTAAATCAACTTTTGGGTCAGTAAATTTTCAGGGGTTGGGGGGGGGGCCTCGCCGGAGTTAAGGAAGAACCACCCGTAGTAGGGACGGGGGCTCGACGGAGAGGTACCCCACTATCTATCTTAGGGTTCAGGGTGGGGGTGGGGGCCTAGAGGGCTGGCCGGGGCGGCGGTGGGGAGTTGTTTCGGGGCGGCAAGGCGGCGTTGGGGCCGGTGGTTCGGACGGTGGTGGCTGGCGCTCAGGGGGGTGCAGGTTGAAGATGAACTGCATGCCCTCCCTAAACTACATGTCAAGTGCCTCTCTGCTACCATTGCATTCAGTTTCGACAGTAGAATTCAGATTCCACAGTAAATTTCAGTTTCGACAGTTAAGTTCAGAGTCAACAGTTTTTACCTCATCTATTGTAGTCAGGTGGTTTTTGGTGATGTAAAGTTTACATCTATTTTACATCATCTATTGGAGATGCTATTAGAATCCCACTTGAGATTGACGATGTCTGTCTTGTGCTGCTTCAGCCTTGACGTCTTACGGCTCACCGGAGCTGCTCCAACGATAGAACGATCCATCACAACAGAGCAGTGCCCTGGACACCATCTACAGATTCCTCAGATCTTCCTCCACACCTCCGACAGCCACCTCTGCCTAAACTGCTTCGGCGACTAACCCAATGATGCTAAGGTCGACACGACTACGGCAAAGAGGTTGTACACTTGTTGCATCACTTATTACTATACATTAACGTCGATCCATTAGGGCTATTTTGGTTCAATGGAAAAACATAGCAATAGGGAATTTTCCAATGGCACTCTACTATTCAATTATTCATGCATTTTGTTGAAAGGAATGAAGCAAAACATCCACCTGGACCTACTTTTCAAAATCCTATGCATGAAAACAAGACCAAGTGCATTAGTGCCAGAATAACATTCTAACTGTACACGCTTTCATATGGTTTCACTTTATTTTGGCCATGTTTCTTTCCATTCCTCTGCTCTTCCAATTCCTGTAAACCAAACACCCAAGTTGACAGAAATCCTATGTTTACAAATGCTCTATTTACCATGTGCATTCCTATCCTATTCCGGTGTTTTTCCTATCCCTGCATTTTTAGAATCATGCAAGCCAAATGAGCCCTTACAGAATTACTTCAGTTACAGGTACGTGTCGAAGGGAACTTTGTGTGGTTTGTCCTGCTCCTACCGCGACATCGTCCACCTCACCTGAGCTGCTCCATCGACAGAAGCATCCACCAAACCAGACATCACGACTCCTGACCGTCTTTCGCCGCCTCAGATCTCCTTCCCTACCGCCGGCACCCACCGCAACGGCATCACCATCATCGACTCAGCAGATGAACCTGAGGAGTACACTGGTCCAAAAGAGAGGTCGCACTCTTTTGTTTCTGCTTATGTTTTGCATTGCTTAAAATTACCTGCTACTTCATTGTCCTGTTCACCTCTTGAACTCGAAGTCAGGTCCAAATTAATGTTCAAACATGAGTTCTAAATTAGTTGTGGGGCACATATCAAGGCAGAAATGAATAGTATGTCTGTCTAATATCTAGTTCACCTAGGGTATGCCTATGTTGTTCATCTTGGGTGGGAAACAAATAGTAAAGGAATCATCATCTGTCTTTTTATTAAATTAAAGCAATCATCAGCCTGCTATCATTATTTTTGGATCCATCCACTGGTTGTTACCATCACTCTAAATTTCTGCATGCTCTCCTTACATAATCTCACCATATTTTTTTCGTATGCATGTCAGATATTGTACACAGTCATGCTGAACATGTAGAGAAAAAGAGAAGAGTTTTGCGCGGCAATACAATGTCATGCAGACATCGCTCCATGGTGGGTTCAATGGCAAACCCTCCCCACCCCTCTCCAGATTGTAATCCAGAGGAAGATATCTGTTCTAAGGCAGATTCAGACGCCGCTGACCAGTCCTATTTACCCCCCAAGGTGTTTGCTCTACCTTGGCATGATGATGTTAGTCATATCATGCATATGTTGCCTTGCGGTGCCTACTTTTGACATCATATATGTCATCTGCTTAGTTTAGACATGTTCTGTAATGCCACCTGTTTAGTTTCTATATCATATATGAGAATTATACAGTCTCTCAGAGCAGACAGTGCTCGAACCAGATCTCTTGTTGGGTCCTGATAGCTCCTCAGAGATGGATTCAGAGATAGATGACCAGTCCTATTCCCCCACCGAGGTGTATGCTCAAACTTGGCACGATTATACTGCTCATATCATGCATATGGTGTCTTGTATTGCATAGTTTAGACATCATATACACAATATTCAACACCATGTTCTTAGTTCAGACATCATATCGAATGCCCTCTGTTTAGCATATAAATCACATATGTGAATTAAATGATGCGATCCTGATTACTTATATACCATGTAGGTGAATTATGTCATGTGATCCTGTTTACTTATTCATCGTATCTTTGAATTATGTTATGCTATGCTATCCAGTTTAGATAGACATCATATATGTGAAATTATGTCATGCTATCCATTTTAGTTAAACAATATACATGTCAACTATTTCATGCCTTTTTTCCACACTATCTATTGCATCTGTCTCTCATACAATGTCTGTACATTCAACTATGTTCCTGTTTATCAGCCATTTGAATTGGAGCGGGTGATGCTAGTATCCAGCGGACTAAAAACATGGTGTTCAAATAAAATAGTGCTACCTCTCGGTGGAGATAGCACCCCGGTTGTACATGCACAAGAACCAGCCATACCACACATAACCCAAACTCTCGCAGATTGTACCCCTACTATGATGGACAGAGAACCAGCTTCACCCAATCTAACCCCAACCCAAGCAGATAGTAACCCAGTTCCTGTTGACACAACACCATCTCCACCACAGAGCTCCCAAACAAGAGCAGTTAGTAAGGCAGCTCCAGTGCCCAAAGGGCCAATACTACCACGGCGAACCCCAACTCCACCAGTTAGTACGCCTATTCCTGTGGAGGAAGCACAACCAGCTAGTCGTAGTTTAGTAGCTATCGCATTTGATGTTGTTAAATCGTATGTGCGTATCTTCCCATCTTGGAAATATTATACTGAAGATGAAGGAAAATGCCAGTTGCAGGTGTTTGTGTAGGAGTTATGTGTAAGTAATGTTATTCATGGCAATTACTTTGCTTTGTCCCATACATCCTACCTCCATGATGGTTATAATACATCAAATTTTCCCAATTTTCTCTATACATAAGGACCTATTTGGAAACTCAGGATGAGGTAACCTGTGCTAATACCTCTGCTATCTTCAAGAATGCTTGGTGGCAGTATCGGAATTACCTAAAGAAAACGTACTTCACCGGCAAAGAAACTCATCAAATTCCCTTACGTTCTCCTGAGACACATTTACTGGACGATGACTCGGAACACCTTGTTCTGTACTGGTCCCCAACCAAGAATGTGGTAAGGTCTATGAGCTCATTTTCTATTTTTAAGTACTATATCTTGCGCCTTATTGTACTCTGTTCATGTAGAACAAGTGCCTAAACCTGAAGAACAATTGTTCTAATTTAAGATTCCATTGCTATCATAGTTCAAAAAAGCGCTAGGTGTTAATTGTGCATTTTGCCACCGCCTTGCGCTTTACTGACCAAAGCGCATGCTTATGCGCAGTTATGCACAGATTAAGCATAGCTATGCGCAATGCGTTTTGCCAACGCCTAGAGCCTAGGCGTGCCTTTTTTAACTATGATTGCTATCGTGCATACTGCTTTGCTCTTGTATCGGTGTATTTACTCATACAAACTTATTTTTAAATTGAAGGATCCAATCGAAACTCCAATGCCACAGCAGCTATGTTCACGCATGTTTCTTTAACAGGTTTGCTCTTATCAATAGCTCTGTTGATTTCAATTTCAATTGTGTATACAGTTGACTTGTCATATCATGCATATTACTAGCATCACAACAGAGTCAATAGTGTTGTTGTACATGTAGACCCGTGGTACCCATCTGAAATCTTGTTGTGCCGTGTAGTTTCCCACGCTTTGTATTCTTTCACTGCTGCTTTGTCTTGAATTGATATGATTTGAACCGTGTCTCTATTTTGATTTGGCAAGACAATGCAGTGACCATAGGACATAGATATATGTTTATTTGATGCTTTTATTATGTACTAGTACTTGGCAATAGAAGAATTGGTAGTTTAATCCTGTCCACCTTACTAATGAACTGGTTCATCGAAATGAGTTTCATATACTAGTACATGCTAAACCTGTTATGTGTCTTCTTGTTTCTTCTTTTAGAATGCTGACAGAATATTGGGGAAGAGTGCCTTATTAAGAAATGGTAAAGGAAGTAATGCAGATAAGGTTCAGGATAGTGACACATCCTTGTTGGTCTCCAACCAAGCTGATACAATAGCTAAGGAAGACTATCTTGAAGATAGTGAGACAACCCCAAAGTCCTGTCCTGGTTTATTGTTCGAGTTACTGGCCACTACCGCTTGCACAAGCTATTCGAACTCACTGTCTGAATCAATTCGGTTTCTTGAGTCTCAACTACAAGCTGAAAGACATCGATCAGCTGTGCCGCGACAAGAAGCGGAAGGATTGCCGAAGTCCCTGGAGCATTTAGATGCATACTTTCTGGTGCAACAACAAGCGTTGGAGGATTTTAGCGCCAAACAGGACAAAGCTAATAAGCTTGCTAAGCTTATTGCCAACATGGTGGATACCCAGGATAACGTTTCTTGAGCTCTTCTGAAGTTGTTTTAGTTATGCTCTTGTTTTACTGCCGCATTTATTTGCACTAGTGGCCAATTTTGACGGCCAGTGTATGTAATATGCTGCTTTGTTCCCTATATTTTGTACTGGTGGCGAACTTTGATGCCCAGTGGATGTAATATGTGTAATAGCGGTAATAGGCTAGCGTTAATTACTTGCTTATTTATTTCCTCATTGTCTTTGTTTAGTTGTTTGCTTGTAGTCGCTACAGTTCTTTTTCTGTGTTTCTAGTGGCTACAATAGCCTATTTTTGGTAACTAGGCCAAAATAATCATAGCAGCACACGGCCTGTTGTAACCATGGGCCTCCTGTGAGCCGTATGATCCATGGGCCTTCTACGATCGTAGGATCCATTGGCCTTCTATACGGGCCGTAGGATCCATGGGCCTTCTATGGGTCGTAGGGTCCATGGGCCTTCTACGGGCCGTAGGATCCATGGGCCTTCTACGGGGCGTATCACCATTTCGCCAATCATGGGTCGTACTATTCGTGGACCATAACGGGTCGTTAATGGGCCATATTTGATAACTGTATGAAAACATCCCAATGGGTTTTTTTACATGAAAACGGCCCAACGTATTAACGGTCCACAAACGGGCCGACTGTAACGACGGGCTGAATTTGGCCCACAAGCAGAAAATGATAGTAAAGGGTCATAAGTAACCGAATGCTGCAAATGAGCCCAAGAATAAATGGGCCCTGAGAAGGCCGAAAGATAACTTGGGCTGGAAACGGCCCAGTGGAATAATGGGCTGTTAATGGGTATAAAGTGATACACTGTTCATTACGGGCCAGTTTCACCACGGGCCGTTAATGGGCCAAGAGTTACAAAGGGCCTCATATGGGACGAAAGAACGAAAGAAGTCATGGGCCACACGTGAGCCGGAAGTTAAAATGGGCTGAAATCATATTGGACGGCCCAGATGACGCTACTTGGACTAATTCAGATAGGGCGTAACGGGCCCTGGGTTAGCGGGTTGTAAATGGGCTATATGCAGACAGGCCGTTAACAGGCTTTCCGTGGGCCGACCCGCCACCTTTTGACCAAGTCAAACGGGCCGGCCTTTTCACAGGAATGGGCCTCTATTGGGCCGTGCCACGTGTCGATGTATCATAGGCGCCTTGGGTCCAATGAGTGGATGACATCTGTCCCAACGGTGAGCCAACACGTGTTTTTTCCTCCAGCCAATGATGATTTTACATGTGGAAAATCCCCATTGGTCAGGGCTGTTAACGGGTTATCGGATCCAAAACTAGACCCGATAGCTTATGGCGTTCCGTTACAGTGGATGTCACGTGTCGGTCACCCTTGACGAAAGCACTTCTAAGACGCGCGATTTATCGTCATGGAAGTGGATACTTCCGTGATGATAATTTTGGTAATGTCATGCAACACTTCTACGACAGCACAGGTATGACTATCTTGATTCTGTCATAAAATCGTCATGGATGTACATGCATGACAAAAAACATGACCTACTGTGACAAACATGTATCATCACGAAAGTGTATTTTTTTTGTAGTGGTGCCGTTTGTGAGGGTATCATGCAAGAGCGAGCCGGTGGAGTCTTCGTCGACCGAACCGAACTGCAAGAGGAGAAAAACAGTTGGCCCGACGATGCTTCCCCGCCATCCTCTCCCTCGCAGGGCGGTTGTCTGCCACCGAGGAATAGGAGGGGACTACCCCCCCCCCCAGCCCAATAGTCGGGCAGGTTGTGAATTGTCAGGAGGAGCTTAGGGTTGTCAGTATTTGCAGGTTGTGAATTGTGTTTTGTGTTGTGTATTTTGAGAGTACTTTCAGATATGAATGTCTTTTGAATTTCAGATTTGCAGTATTGAGCATATGAAGTGTTTTATGAATTCTAGAGATCTATTTTTAGCACTTAAAAAATGTAGTTTCATAGGAGTATAAAAGTGCAGACAATGTGATTCTCAGAGAAGAAACTGCAAGTTTCAGTTTCAGATAAGAAATTGCAAGTTCAGTTTCAGATAAGAAACTGCAACTTTCAGAGGCAGAGCGTTTATATTAACACGTCCTTTTCAAATAGTGTTAACATCATGTTGTAAGTTTTATTCATGGTTGAACATGGAACTACCAGCCAGTTAACATCATGCTGATCAACATTCATGCATAGCACATCTTCATATGATGCACAATCAAAAAGATATGCTATTTTCAAAATGCCCACACAATGTCGAGTGTGCGAAAAATAGAGTAAAACGAGGGATGAAGTTTTGGCAAGTGTTGGGCGTGGTGTGATTAGATGACAATGGGGACCCAATGGCAAGTGTTGTTCCTGTTCATGCTCAGGTACACAACGTCTAATAACACCATCTACTCCTTCTTTATAAAGATGTGGGTCATCTCAAAAGTAATGTCACAAGTCATAGAAAAACTTTTTCTTTTGTTGGTATGTGAAGCTAGGCAGTATAAATTTAGCAACAATATAATTAGCATAATCAGCATACCATGGAGTGCTACGAGAAGTGCTTATGACATTTAATTGTTCATCAGGAAAGCTATCATCAATAGGTAGTGGGTCATCAAGAATATTCTCAAACCTAGACAAGTTGTCTGCAACAGGGTTCTCAGCTCCTTTTCTATCAATAATATGTAAATCAAATTCTTGCAGCAGGAGAACCCATCTAATGAGTCTAGGTTTTGCATCTTTCTTTTCCATAAGATATTTAATAGCAGCATGATCCATGTGAATAGGTACTTTAGAATCAACAATATAGGGTCAGAATTTATCACAAGCAAATACAACTGCTAAAAGTTCCTGTTCGGTAGTAGCATAATTTCTTTGAGCATTGTCTAGAGTCTTACTAGCATAATGGATAACATTCAACTTCTTATCAACTCTTTGCCCTAGAACAGCACCTACAGCATAATCACTAGCATCACACATAATTTCAAAGGGTAAATTCCAATCAGGTGGCTGAACAATAGGTGCAAAGACTAATGCTTTCTTAAGTATTTCAAATGCTTCTACACAATCATCATCAAAGACAAATGGTACATCTTTTTGTAATAAATTAGTCAGAGGCCGAGAGATTTTTGAGAAGTCCTTAATGAACCTCCTGTAAAATCAGGCGTGACCAAGGAAACTTCTTATACCTTTGATGTCCTTGGGACATGGCATCTTTTCGATAGCATCAACCTTGGCTTTATCAACTTCAATACCTCTTTCAGAAACTTTGTGCCCCAAGACAATACCTTCATTAACCATAAAGTGGCACTTTTCCCAATTCAAGACAATATTAGTTTCTTCGCATCTATGCAAAACTCGAGCAAGATTGCTCAAGCAATCATCAAAAGAGGAACCATAGACGAAAAATTCATCCATGAAAACCTCACAAATTTTCTCGCAAAAGTCAAAGAACATAGCCATCATGCATCTTTGAAAGGTAGCAGGTGCATTACATAAACCGAAAGGCATACATCTATAATCAAAAGTACCAAAAGGGCATGTAAAAGTAGTCTTTGATTGATCTTTAGCCGACACAGGTATTTGAGAAAAAACAGAATAACCATCTAGAAAGCAATAATGTGTATGTTTGCATAATCTTTCTAGCATTTGATCTATAAAAGGTAAGGGGTAATGATCTTTCTTAGTAGCCTTATTTAATTTGCGGAAATCAATTACCATCCTATAACCTGTGATAATTCTTTGCGGAATCAATTCATCTTTATCATTAGGGACAATAGTAATGCCTCCCTTCTTAGGGACACAATGGACAGGACTTACCCACTCACTATCAGCAACGGGATAAATTATACCTGCCTCCAGAAGCATGAGTATTTCCTTTCTTACCACTTCTTTCATTTTAGGATTCAAACATCGTTGAGGATCACGAACTGGTTTGGCATCAACTTCCAAATTTATTTTATGCTGACATAGAGTGGGACTGATGCCCTTAAGATCATCCAGAGTATATCCAATAGCAGCATGGTGCTTTTTCAGAGTTTTCAATAATCTTTCTTCTTCATGCTCTGAAAAGTTAGCACTAGTAATGACAGGATATATTTTCTTTTCATCAAGATAGGCATATTTAAGATTATCAGGCAATGGTTTAAGCTCAAACACGGGATCACCCTTGGGTGGAGGAGGATCCCCTAGGATTTCAACAGGCAAATTGTGTTGCAGAATAGGTTCCTGTTTAAAGAATACCTCATCTATTTCCCTTCTTTCATTCATGAACATATCATTTTCACGGTCTAGCAAATAGTGTTCTAAAGGATCACTAGGAGGTACAGCAATAGAAGCAAGACCAATAATTTCATCCTTACTAGGCAATTCTTCCTCACGATGTTGTTTACTAAATTTAGAGAAATTAAACTCATGAACCATATCATCCAAGCCAACAATAACAACATTCTTTTTGTAGTCTATCGTAGCATTAACAGTTTTTAAGAAGGGTCTACCAAATATAATGGGACAAAAGCTATCTTGTGGAGAACCAAGAACAAGAAAATCAGCGGGATATTTGGTTTTCCCACACAAGACTTCAACATCTCTAACAATTCCCACTGGTGAAGTAGTATCTCTATTGGCAAGTTTAATTGTGACATCAATTTCTTCTAACTCAGCAGGTGCAATTTCATGCATAATTTCTTTGTATAAGTCAATGGGTGTAACACTAGCACTAGCACCCATATCACATAAGCCATGATAACAATGATCTCCTATTTTAACAGAAATAACGGGCACGCCTACCACAGGTCTATGTTTATCTCTATCAGAGGGTTTAGCAATTCTAGTAGTTTCACCAGAGAATTGAATAACATGCCCATCAATATTATCAGACAAGAGATCTTTAACAATAGCAATATTGGGTTCTACTTTGACTTGCTCAGGAGGTGTATAAGTCCTAGTATTGCTTTTACGAAAAACAGTTGAAGCTTTAGCACGATCCTTCATTCTAATAGGGAAAGGTGGTTTCTCAACATAAGAAGTAGGAACAATAGGATCATTATAAGTGACAATCTTTTCTTCAACTTTAATAGGTGCAGCTACTTTTACTTCTATGGGAGGATGATATTTAAACCACTTCTCCTTGGGGAGATCAACATAATTAGCAAAAGATTCACAGAAAGAAGCTACTATCTCAGAGTCAAGTCCATATTTAGTGCTAAACTTACGGAAAATATCGGTATGCATAAAAGATTTAACACAATCAAACTTAGGTGTCATACCTGACTCCTTACCTTCTCGAGGTCCCAATCTTTAGAGTTGCATTTAATTCTATCCAATAAATTCCATCTAAATTTAATAGGCTTCATCATAAAAGAGCCAGCACAAGGATTATCGAGCATGGTGCGATTGTTACTAGAAAGCCGAGCATAAAAACTTTGCATAATCACTTGTTTTGAGAGCTCGCGATTGGGGCATGAATATAACATTGATTTAAGCCTCCCCCAAGCTTGAGCGATGCTTTCTCCTTCACGAGGCCAAAAATTATATATATAATTGCGATCACGATGAATAAGATGCATAGGGTAATACTTTTGATGAAATTCCAACTTCACTCTTTTATAGTTCCATGATCTCATATCATCACATAGCCTATACCATGTCAATGCGTCTCCCTTCAAAGATAAAGGGAAATCCTTCTTCTTAACAACATCATCGGGTATACCTACAAGCTTAAATAGTCCACAAATATCATCCACATAGCGTAGATGTTCATCAGGATGCTTTGTTCCATCTCCTGCAAAAGTGTTAGCTAGCAGTTTTTCTATCATAACCGAAGGAATCTGAAAAGGAGTTTCATTTTCAGTAGGTTCAGTAGGTTGAGGAGAAATTCTTGGCTCAACAGGACGGGGTGAAGATACCCCGAACAAGCCCCTCAAACAATTACTTTCCATAGTAACAAGTGACAGAAAATTTCAGCACACTAAATAAATTTTTCCTTGCCAAATTCCACCTACCAAAGGCGCTTCACTCCCCGGCAACGGCGCCAGAAAAGAGTCTTGATGAACCACAAGTATAGGGGATCTATCGTAGTCCTTTCGATAAGTAAGAGTGTCAAACCCAACGAGGAGCAGAAGGAAATGATAAGCGGTTTTCAGCAAGGTATTCTCTGCAAGTACTGAAATAAGTGGTAACAGATAGTTTTGTGATAGGATAAATGGTAACGAGCAACAAGTAACAAAAGTAAATAAAGTGCAGCAAGGTGGCCCAATCCTTTTGGTAGCAAAGGACAAGCCTGGACAAACTCTTATAATAGGAAAAGCGCTCGAGGACACATGGGAATATCGTCAAGCTAGTTTCATCACGCTCATATGATTCATGCTCGGTACTTTGATAATTTGATATGTGGGTGGACCGGTGCTTGGTTACTTCCCTTACTTGGACAAGCATCCCACTTATGATTAACCTCTTTTGCAAGAATCCGCAACTACAACAAAAGTATTAAGGTGAACCTAACCATAGCATCAAACATATGGATCCAAATCAGCCCCTTACGAAGCAACGCATAAACTAGGGTTTAAGCTTCTGTCACTCTAGCAACCCATCATCTACTTATTACTTCACAATGCCTTCCTCTAGGCCCAAATAATGGTGAAGTGTTATGTAGTCGACGTTCACATAACAGCACTAGAGGTTAGACAACATACATCTTATCAAAATATCGAACGAATACCAAATTCACATGACTACTAATAGCAAGACTTCTACCTTGTCCTCAGGAACAAACGTAACTACTCACAAAGCATATTCATGTTCATAATCAGAGGGGTAATAATGTGCATAAAAATCTGAACATATGATCTTCCACCAAATAAACCAACTAGCATCAACTACAAGGAGTAATCAACACTACTAGCAACCTACTAGCACCAATCCCGGACTTGGAGACAAGAATTGGATACAAGAGATGAACTAGGGTTTGGAGATGAGATGGTGCTTGTGAAGATGTTGATGAAGATTGCCCTCTCCCGATGAGAGGAGCGTTGGTGATGACGATGGTGATGATTTCCCCCTCCCAGAGGGAAGTGTCCCCGGCAGAACAGCTCTGCCGGAGCCCTAGATTGGTCCCGCCAAGGTTCCGCCTCGTGGCGGTGGAGTCTCGTCCCGAAAGGTTCTCCTGTATTTTTTTTCTCATCGAAAGACTTCATATAGGAGAAGATGGACGTCGGAAAGCCACCAGGGGGCCCACGAGGTAGGGGGCGCGCCCAAGGGGCGCGCCCCCCACCCTCGGGGACAGGGTGTGGGCCCCCTGGCCTTCATCTTTGGCGATGATTTTTCTGTATTTATTTTAAGACATTCCGTGGGCTTTCAGGACTTTTGGAGTTGCGCAGAATAGTCCTTCAATATTTGCTCCTTTTCCAGCCCAGAATTCCAGCTACCGGCATTCTCCCTCTTCATGTAAACCTTGTAAACTAAGAGAGAATAGCCATAAGTATTGTGACATAACGTGAAATAACAGCCCATAATGCAATAAATATTAACATAAAAGCATGATGCAAAATGGACGTATCAACACCATATGGAGATTTCTTGAGGAACGGTTCCCAAACTATTCCCTGAAAAATCTAGATGTGATTCTTCAAAAGTCCATTGCTTTAAATAAAATGAATCCTAATGATCCTAAGTTTTGTGATTGTTTATTTGAGCTTCATGACCTTATGCGTGCCAAAGGAGATGTTGGAATCATTAGTAACATCATCTTGGAAGTCATTAGAATTCGTAAAGATGAACATTGCCATGGTCATACATCTAATGAATCACACTCTCTAGGTGATGATCAACCACAGGATGATGTTGAACATGGACACTATGATGCGGATGATGATAGTGATTTTTATCTCAATGAGTCTATGAGACACTTTGGTCTTATGGATAATCTTCGAGGCTACATGGCTGGAGGAAAGGAATGGGTCCTTGATAGTGGATGTACCGATCACATGACCGGAGACAAGGAAATGTTTCGTGAGCTTGCTGAAAATGATGGCCCTCGAAAATATGTCACTTTTGGTGATAATTCAAAGGGTAAGGTGGTTGGCCTTGGTAAGGTGGCCATCTCACATGACAGCTCCATCCAAAATGTTATGCTCATTGAATCTCTTGGCTACAATTTACTTTCCGTATCTAGACTAGCTGACTTTGGATTCAATGTCCTATTTACTGAAGTAGATTGCCAAGTGTTTCGCGGAGATAATCATAATATGGTATTTATCGGTATACGTAGAGGTGATCTATACATTGTTAATTTCACTAAAAAGGTTCATCCTAGAACTTGCTTAATTGCTAAATCTTCTAAAGGTTGGTTGTGGCATAGAAGGTTAGGTCATGTGGGCATGCAAAATCTTGATAAGCTTATTAAAGGTGATCATACCCTTGGAGTGAAAGACGTTATATTTGACAAGGATGGACTGTGCAGTGCTTGTCAAACAGGAAAACAGGTTGGAGGAAGCCACCCCGTGAAAAACATCATGACCACGAGAAGACCGCTTGAGCTGCTTCATATGGATCTTTTTGGTCCAAACGCCTATAAAAGTCTCAGTGGTAATTGGTTCTGTTTAGTCATTGTCGATGACTTTTCAAGATTTCGTGGGTGTTCATTCTTGATGATAAATCGCAGGTCCAAAAGATCTTCAAGAATTTTGCTAGGAAGGCCCAAAATCAATTTGAAGTGAAGATCAAGAAGGTTCGCAGCAACAACGGAACGGAGTTCAAGAAAGCAAATGTGGACACCTTTCTTGACGAAGAAGGGATTTCACATGAGTTCTCGGCTACGTACACTCCTCGACAAAATGGAGTTGTTGAGAGGAAGAATCGGACTCTTATTGAGATGGTGAGGACGATGCTTGATGAGCAGAAGGCGCCAAAACACTTTTGGGCAGAAGCGGTTGAGAGAGCTTGTCATGCAACAAATCGTCTATATCTTCACAAGCTACTCGGCAAGACGAAATATGATCTTCTCACCGGTAACAAACCCCAAGTTGTATACTTACAAGTATTCGGCTCAAAGTGCTATATTCTTGATAAGCATCGTGGTTCGAAACTTGCTCCTAAGTCTCATGAAGGTTTCCTACTCGGTTATGGCTCAAACTCTCACACTTACCATGTCTACAACAATTTCACCCGAAAGGTTGAAGAGACGGTAGATGTGAAGTTTGATGAATCTAACGGCTCGCAAGTAGAGCAATTGCCAATTGATGTAGGAGACAAAGACCCTTTGGAAGCAATCCAAGACTTGTCTATTGGCAAGATTCGCCCAATGAAGGTGAAGGAGAGTACCTCGTCCGTTCAAGTGGAAGATTCTAGCTTGCGACAAGGTGAACCATGAGTTGACTCTGAGGCATCCACAAGTGGGACACACCAAGATGAAGAAAACAAGGAAGTACACCAAGA
Source organism: Triticum aestivum (assembly GCF_018294505.1). NCBI lineage: Eukaryota > Viridiplantae > Streptophyta > Magnoliopsida > Poales > Poaceae > Triticum > Triticum aestivum. The sequence goes on from NC_057795.1 coordinate 318,216,456, forward strand.
TGAACCTCATCAACCTCCTTTTCCACCTCCAGAAGAGAACAACAACATCAACAAAGAAGAAGGCCAAGAGGAAGAACAAGATGATTAAGAGGATGTTCCACCCCGACCCAAACAAAAGCTCTCACGAGTTAGAGCAAGAGTTTCAAGAGACCATCCCGTCGAACAAATCTTTGATGATATCCAAACCAGGAGAATTACTCGCTCTAAAACTCGTTTGGCTTATTTTTTGAACATTATTCATTCATCTCTAGTATTGAACCTATGAAGGTTGAAGAAGCACTTGATGATCCGGATATGGTGAATGCCATGCACGAAGAGCTACACAACTTCGAGAGTAACCAAGTATTGACCTTGGTAGAAAAGTCGGACAACAACCAAAATGTCATGGCTACCAAATGGGTGTTTTGGAATAAGCAAGATAAAGATGGAAAATTTGTACGCAACAAGGCCCATCTCGTCTCCCAAGGCTACACTCAAGTCGAAGGTATGGACTATGGTGACACATATGCCCCCGTTGCTAGACTTGAGTCCATACGCATCTTACTTGCTTATGCCAATCGTCATGATATTACATTATATCAAATGGACATTAAAAATGCCTTTTCAAATGGTTGAAATTGAGGAGGAAGTTTATTTTAAACAACCTCCCAACTTTGTTGATCCTAAGAAACCTAATCATGTTTACAAACTTCACAAAGCTCTTTATGGTCTTAAACAAGCTCCTAGAGTGTGGTATAAATGCTTTAACAAGTTCCTTATTGAAAAAGGCTTTGAGATTGGAAAATTTGATTCTACTCTTTTTACTAAAAGGGTTAATGGTGAATTATTTGTGTGCCAAATTTATGTGGATGATATCATATTTGGTTCGACTAACCCTCATTTTAGTGAAAATTTTGGAAGGCTAATGTCGGAAAAGTTTGAGATGTCTATGATGAGCGAACTCAAGTTCTTTCTTGGTTTGCAATCAAGCAAACTAAGGAAGGTACCTTTGTTTCCCAAACAAAGTATATCAAGGACTTATTCAAGAAGTTCAACATGCAAGAAAGCAAAGGTATGAAAACACCCATGCCTACTAGTGGACATCTTGACTTGACAAAGGATGGCAAACCGGTTGACCAAAAGGTTTATCGCTTTATGATTGGGTCATTGTTATATCTATGTGCCTCCTGTCTCGATATTATGCTAAGTGTGTGCATGTGTGCACGATATCAAGCGGCCCCTAAGGAATGTCATCTTAAGGCCGTGAAAAGGATAATGAGATACTTAATTCATACACCAAACTTTGGCATTTGGTATCCTAAGAGGTCTTGTTTTGATCTTATTGGCTACTCCGATTCGGACTATGCCAGAGACAAGGTTGATAGAAAGTCCACTTCAGGAACTTGTCAATTTCTTGGTAGATCTCTTGTGTCTTGGTCCTCCAAGAAACAAAACTCGATATCCTTATCCACCGCCGAAACGGAATACATTGCAGCCGGTTCATGTTGTGCCCAGTCACTTTGGATGACCCAAACTCTTAAAGATTATGGGATTTATGTGAAACATGTTCCATTTCTTTGTGAACATGAAAGTGCTATTAAGATTTCTCACAATCCCGTACAACATTCTCGAACTAAGCATATTGAAGTTCGTCATCATTTCATTCAAGATCATGTTGCTAAAGGAGATATCTATCTTAAGCATGTTCGAACCGATAAGGAATTGGCGGATATATTCACCAAACTGCTTGATGAGAAAGTATTTTGCCATTTGAGAGGTGAACTGAACAACATTGATGCCTCAAACTTGGAGTAGAAACTCCATTCAGATGCATGCAAGGCATGAGCCATTGACTAATCCTTGATATTACTCTTATTATAATGATCATCTTGGATCTATACTTGTACCCTTGCATGCTATCTAACCCTTGTAGGTACTTGGATGAATCTAAATCTATGAGATTGCAACACACTCACATCTTGAGCAATCTCTACATCTCCAAGTCTCTAAAATATGGTGGTTGAAGACAAGGAAGCATGAATCCTTTCAACATATCCTTTGAAAATTTCTATATATCAAATTTCATTTGGAATCAAATTTCATGATAGTCATTCTGGATACACAAGTGCTCTTCCTTGCAAATCTAACCCATGTAAGTAGATGAACTCAAACTACAAGTGGTGCTCCCAACTCTTGATGAACTACATCAACCTTGAGCATCCTACACAAGTTTGACTACATGATCAAGATCAACACCACCGCCCAAGGTATGTCATTCCATCTTAGAGAAGCTTTACCCCAAGTCATGGGTCAAAGCATCTCAACAAGATGTGAATACATCAAAATGCTTAAATGAAAAATGGTAACCCCATTTTGAGCTTAAACGATGAGAATGACCTACGATCAAGTGTTCTCACTTGACTCCTCAGTCAATATACTCTAACAAAAGTAACATTGTCACCGACCCCTTCTAGATGAAGTTCTCTAGTATTTCTTTGTGTTCTTGCATTTGTGCCTAGCTTGTTTGTTTCCTTTTCACTTTATCTAGATTTCTTTTCCTTTCTCTGTTATGTTCTAAATTCCCTGCATCTAATTATTTGCAAATCTTTCAGTTAATTCCTTGAAAATCCTTGTGAGATCTTATTTGCCAAGTGAGTTGAGATGACAAAATGTTTCCTATGCATTTAACCCGGTCTCACCGATTTCTGCATCTTGGATAGACCGAATTGCAATCCCGCATTGTAGATTGTTCATCGGTCCATCCGACAAGGACAAACTCGGTCTAAATGATATGCATCATCTATGACACTGCCAACTCGGTGTCACCAATGAAAATAACTCGGTGTTACCGATTTCACTACTCAAAAAACATTTTGCCATTGTCATTATCTTTTTCCTTCCAACTCCACTCGATGATTCTTGTCCTCTACTAGCATATTAAATTACATGGTGCTTTGTAATGTGTCTCAAGGACCAAACCTACTTGACTCATGCTCGAGAAGATCCCTTCTTGGAAATTGATATCAAAGGGGGAGAGAGAGCACATCAAAGCTTATCACATAAGAGAGAAAGCACATCTAAGCTTCTCCAGATGCTTATCAAACATAGAGGAGAGAAGCCACATGTCTTTAAGAGGGGAAAGACATGTTAAGTAAATGTTATGTTGCCTTGTCCTGGTTTTATTTTACCTTATCTTTCACCCATTATCCAATATCAGATTCAGGGGGAGAAAGAGTATATAAGGGAAGAAAATTCTTGGAATTCATTGCATATCTTTATTCTTTGGGGATATGTCTACACCCAAATAGAGTACTAAGTACTCACTCACTACATGTCATCCCAATCTTGGTACTCTTGTGGTTTTCTCAATTTGCTTTGTTTAATAGGTGTTCTTGTGTTATCTAACCCTATTTTCTCAAGTTCACCTCCTCCAAAGCCAACTCAAGATCACAAGGTAAGTATATGCATCACACTCATGTGCCTGATGACTGTAGTGACCAGACCTCAAACAGTCTGATCTCTGTGCTTTAGTGTCATCCCTGGATCAGTAATGCTAACATGCACAGTACTTGAAGGATTTATAACAGAGTAGCAATCACACACTTATTACATCGAATGTCTCAAAAGAGAACTTATTACAATAAATATGGCTTAAGGCCATCTAATAACGATAACAGCGGAAGGCTTGGAAGATAAGTGAGTCCATCAACTCCAACAGCATCACTGAGTATAGAACCACGACCTAAAGGCACCTTACTCGTCGTCTGAAAAGTCTGCAACATGAACGTTGCAGCCCGAAAACAGGTCAGCACATGGAATATGCTGGCAATGTAACACATAGAGAGTAATGAAAGAATAAAGCTATACTACATGCATATATGGCTGGTGGAAAGCTCTATGGTTACAGTTTTTGCATAAAGCCAACCCTACTGCAAAGGAATAAATTTTATTTAACTATCATGGTGGTTGTTAAACATTGAGAAGATAGACATCCTCTCAATCCCAATTAAGCATCATCATTAAAACCCAACAATATTAATTAAAGTAACATGATGAGATTCACATGATAATCCAAGTACTAGATATTAAAAACGTCCATAACCGGGGACATGGCTAACCATGATTAGTTTGTACACTCTATAGAGGTTTGTGCACTTTTCCCCACAAGACTCGATCTCCTCCGTTGGGATTCTCGCACTACATGATGTTTGAGAAATGGATGACCGAGACATAGTATTTTAGAAGCGTTAGCACCTTACGATCGGATAGACAGTACCACCTACAACCCCTACATCTGCTAGTCTACCACTGTAAGAGTTCACACGACTTAATCAACTATGCTAGAGCCCATAGTAGCTTGTGGCTGCACAAGGAAGTTTCTAGCATGAAAAATCTCATGATCCCTTTGAGCCTGGGTGGCGGTCCGAGAAGAAAAACAGTCAATCACTGCAATACCTAGGTGCCTCAATCCACCCAGATGTGTGTTTAAGTTGCCACCTTAAATAAACCATTAAATTAACAATCTCACATATGTCATGGATACACTCACCCAATCCACGTCTACTAGCATAGCATGGCATAATAAGCAAATGCAGAAGTAACTCCCAAGGGTTTGATAATAAAACAGGTAATAGGTACTACCTCATCTACTTCCCAAAACCCACATATTAATCAGATCCTAATCATGCAATTGTTTGAGGATTGATCTAATGCAATAAAACTAGGTAGTAAAGAGGTATGATCGAAGTGTTACTTGCCTTGTTGATGATCCGTGAAACCAAGAGATTCAAAGTAGCAAGCGGCGCACTACAGGTACTCTATCGCAAACAAACAAGCATACAATAAGTACTCATCTAATGCACGGGCAAAACTCAAATAAGAGATCTAACCAGAAAGTTCAACTTAAGAACTCCGGTTTGCAAAAAGAATCAAATCAAACCAAGCAATGAAAGTCAAACGGCGAAAGAAACAAGCTTCATTTACTAATCTGGATTTAAGTCAAATTTTATAGAAGCAAAATCTTGTTTAAGTTGGTTAAACGGAAATAGGGTTTCGAGACGAAACTTTAGGCGCTTGAATCACCTGATTCCGATAAATGAGCGAAAAGTTATACTAAAACGAAAAAAAGATCGAAAATCGCGATCGGAAATAATCACGAAAAATCCAAGAAAAAGAAAAACTGACGAACAGGCTAGCGAACGAACGTTCGCTGTCTGCGAAAAAACCCGAAAACCGTTCGTTAAAACGAACGAATGAACGGGCGTTCGCTAAATAACTAAACCGAAAAAATAAACAAATCTATATAAAAAAAGATAAACCGGGTTTGTAAAAAAACCAACGGTTTTCTCTCGAAAACTGGGGCGGCGACGGGGACTACCTCCGGTGGGTCAACGGCGGCGGCGGCGGTCGGCTTCGGTGGGGCGGGTGGCTTCGGCGGCGGCGGCGGTCGGCTCCGGCGGGGCGGGTGGCTCCGGTGGCGGTGGGGTCCGGCGGCGCCAGCGGAACGAGCGACGGCAGCGAGGGAGGCGGCGGCGGCAACCGGCGGCGGCGGCGGCACAGATCGCGGCAGCGGCGCTAGGGTTTCAGCGGGGCGGCGGGCTGGGCTGGGGCGGCGGTGGGCTTCGGGGGCAGGGGGCCCATGCTTTTGTCACGACCGGTTTTCCAATAAAAATATTTATTGAGAAACCAATCTTTTGAGTCCAGTATGAAAGAAATCCTCCTCACTGGTAGACAAATTCTTGATACAATAAGCCAGTAGCATAGGATACATTACAGGGTTGAGCTAGGGCTGCTCAACCAATTATTACAAGCGCGCCAATAATTATACATAATGGCGGTTATAACACAATGGTGTGTTGGCATACTACTGACTCGAGGATAAAGTGATGGTGGAATAACACAGGGGGAAATGTGATAACACGACTCTCAAACTGGCATCTCATCGAGCGTCGAGGTGAGGCTCTATAAATTTATTCGGGTTGCGGAAGCGGATATAATACAGTGACCAAATCCAGGGTCGCACGAGACTGACTGGGACTCCTCTAGGCGTCGTACTCGCTATCGAACTCTTCATCCATGAGATCGCCTTCGTCAGCATCTGGCCAAATCAACAAGCCAGTGAGTACTTTGAAAGTACTCGCAAGACAGTTCAGACGTAAGATATAACAAATGCATGCATGAATGCGTCATGATTAATTCACCAATGCACATTCAAAAATTAGCATAACGAGGTAAGTAAAAGGGAAACGGCGGTAGTCCGCCTGAAATCCCACAAAACATAAATGAAGACCGATCGGGTGTCTGAAGCGACGCCTCGAAAGGTGAACAAATAAATATACGGAAATGATGCCACAGTCGGGCGTCTTAGTGACACCACATAAAGGGCTTTAAAAGAAATACCACAGTCGGACGTCGGGGTGATATCACAAAAAGGGCTTTAAAAGAAATACCACAGTCGGGCATCTTAGCGACACCACATAAAGGGCTTTAAAAGAAATGCCACAGTCGGACGTCGGGGCGACATCACAGAAAGGGCTTTAAAAGAAATACCACAGTCGGACGTCGGGGCAACATCACAGAAAGGGCTTTAAAGGAAATGCCACAGTCGGGCGTCTTAGCGACACCACATAAAGGGCTTGAAAAGAAAGTAAAATACAATAATGCCACAGTCGGACGTCTGAGCGACATCACAGAAAGGGCTTTTATTCACAAGTAAATAATACTCATAATAAACATTCAATTTATGAGAATAAATGGGTTAGTCCATTCACAGGAATAATCATTTAACCGGACTTAGCACTCATGCGATTCACCGGAGTCTCTGTCATCAAAACTGACATTTGATCAGGATAAGATAATATCGATCTTGGATATGGAATAGATGATTTTGAGGAATATATGACTCTGCAGAGTTTGTACAAAATTTTCCCCACAGCCAACGGATTTCCGTAGTCCCGAAGGACTAGTTCCGTTTACGGTTTTTCGGGAGAAAACACAGCTAACCAGTACACACCCATTCTACCTCTCGATGCTAGGAATCACCCTAGACATCGTCCAAGAAAAACTTTTGAGACGGGGAGATCACAATCTCGAATAGCATGGGATCAAATTTATATACGCGCGCTCTAAGGGGTGCCCCCCTCTCGGTCCCAACCGGAAACACCCATGCCCCCTGACCGGATGACTGGCTTTAATCCAGGGCCATGGAACCATCATCACGGCCTCTCCTTTTTGGTGTGTACCAGGAAAGCGGTTTACAACTTACTAAGCCATATTCCTTACGGAAAACCTGTGGTAGTACAAGGAAGGAAGAATGGAAGGAACTGGAATGATACGAGTTGACATTGAAGTCACATAGTCTGGCATAAGCCTGGCATGCTACAACACTGCCATCTTACCCATCCTCATGCCAACACATGGCCATGCATACTCACATCCATCCACTCATGGAACTCACTTGCCTCATCGTCTCAGGTAACAGGACATTCATCGGTATGTTCATCAACATGCCATAAACTACTTAATGCAAACATGCCAAAACAATCATCATATCAAAAGTTCAAACATGCTTGCCTGGTTCAGAGTAGTCGGAGCCTAGCTCGGTGAAGTTCGCGGCTCCGTCACCTCCTTCGGTATCTACGGTATAAAGAAAATATATGCGCTATCGTAAATACCAAGGGGTGCACAAAAAGTATTCCAAATATTTTTCAAATAAATCTGATAAAAAACTAGACAAAATTTTAAAGAGAACAGAAAAAGAATCAATCAAAAATACCTTTCTGTTTAAAAGTTATAAAGGTTTTTGTCCAGGGACTCATCTGTAATGAAACAGAAAGTTCCCAGGGGCTAGCTTATAAAAACAGAAAACGCTTCGGCAGAAACTACGCCAGCCCAAAGGGAAAGCGCATTTGGCAGAAGGCGTTTTCAGAAAACGCTTCGTTTAGAAAGGACAGAGAGGCTGACAGCGGGTCCCGCCTGTCAGGTTTGAATATACGAACGGGGCGGCAGATTTCGCCGGTGCCCGAGAGACGCGGTGGTCGCCGGCGGCGATCCACGGCGAGGCAGGGGGATCGGAGGGTACCTCCGTGTTCAGGGCACCTTCCCGCGTCGGTTGGTGGTGGTGGTGGTCGCCGGCGAGTACCACGTCGACGGCGAGCTTTGCTCCGGCGGACGGCGGCTCGGGTGGTCGAGGGACTCGTCGGAGAGAGCTGTGAAGGACAAATTGATGCTGGCGTTAGCTTACTGGGTGCTAGAGGGAGTAACTGACGGGGTTTGGGCGCCGGAGACGGCCTCACCGGAGCGAATCGTGGTGGAGGCCGAGGCGGATCGGGGCGGCCGGAGTTGGGGGAGGAGACCTCCTCGAGGTCCTCCGGGTGGCTTGGCAGAGCTTTGGTGAGGTGTAGAGGTGGTGCGTGCTCGAGAGTGAGCTCGGGGGCCCTTTTTATAGGCGGCCCGAGGCGGTGGCCGTGAACGGGGGTCTCCGGTGAAGGTTACGGCGGCGCAGGGCTTGGTCGGGGGTAATTAGGACGTTGGGCGTCATCGTGGAGGTCCACGGTTCCGTTTAGGTGCTAATCGAGCTGGGATTTGGTGCTATGGGCGAATTCGACAGAACGGGGCGGCGCGGGCCCGTCGGCGGCAGTGAGCACGTTCCGTGCTTGCCGGGCCACGGCGACGGTGCCACGGGCGTGCGCTGGCATGCATGAGGCCACGCGGAGAGCAGAGGGGCGTTGGGCGGCGCCGAACGGCGTTGAGCCGCCGTTCCGTCCCCTGTCGGCTGCCACGGGGGTTCGGCCGCCGCAAGACACGCCGGCGCGGGCGGCCAGGGGCGCCACCGACGCTGGGAAGACGCCAAGCGCGCGTGCGGGGGTGCTGGCCAGGGAGAAGAAGCCGCGTGCAACGCGCCAAGCGCACTGTCAACGCGTGAGTGAAGCTGACGGACGAAAAACGACACTGAAGTCTGAATTTTCTGAATTTGCAAAGGAACAGTGCAGCTCAGGTGTTCGACAGAATGTTTTTGGCCTCTGGGGATTTTTCCTTGAGTTGATTTTGGTGGAGTGGCTTCTCATTGCTCCAGTAGGCTGCCTGATTTTTGGTGAAATTTTTGGAGAAGTGTAGGTATGAATTTCACCAAATTTGGCAAATCTGGTCCAAACTTGCAGAGACTGAATTTTGAAAAATTTGAAAAGAGAAGGAGTGGATCAAGATGGTTCTGGGTTGTGGGTACAAAGGACTATCCAGGAGAGTTGGTTTGAGGTCAAAACTCAAATGCAAAAGGGTACTTGCTTTGAAAAACTCTCAGGCTCCAAATAATTTTCAGAAATGATTTGAGGGGAAAAATAATTAGAATAAAATCCAAAACTTGCTTGGATTAGTTGGGACAGAGAACTTAGGTTGATTACAAGGAGGAGGGGAGGTTTTGGAGGGGTTTTACCACATGGGCAAAATACAAAGTCATGGGTGGTTTTCAAGATATGAAAATCCCAAGTTTTCATAGAGTTTCTTTTTAAAAGAAAAAGATTAAACTCCCAAAATAATTTGAGAGGGAACCAACAGAGAAGAAGTTTCAAAAGATCAAACACCATAGTCTGAATAAAAATAAAAACCTTGCCAAAGAAAAGGAAGTTTTTAAGAGGAAGGTTTTCTGGAAAAATTTTAAATGGCCTCTTTTCAAAAACCACAAAGTTTTTGCTGAAAACCAAATAAAATTTTGGAGTGTCACAACACCTACCCCCTTAGGAAAAATCTCGTCCCCGAGATTTCAACTGTTCCTCAAATAAGTGTGGATGCTCTGTCCGAAGAAAATCCTCTCTTTCCCAAGTTGCTTCGCTTTCGGTGTGGTTGCTCCACTGAACTCTGAAAAACTTGATGGTCTTCTGTCGGGTCCTCCTTTCAGACTCCTCTAATATTTTTACTGGGCGTTCCCGATAAGTGAGGTCTGGCTGTACGTCAATGTTCTCATGGGATACTTGCTTCTCTGGTTTGCTTACGCACTTCCTTAATTGAGAGACGTGGAACACGTCGTGAATGTCGGACAAGTCTTCGGGTAAGTCTAGCTGGTAGGCTACAGTGCCTCTTCGTGCCACTATGCAGAATGGTCCAATGAATCTTGGTGCTAACTTTCCTTTAATCTTAAACCGTTGCAGTCCCCTCATAGGTGATACTCGTAGGTACACGAATTCACCGGGTTCAAAATTTACCCCACGATGTTTCTGATCGTAATAACTCTTCTGTCGGCTTTGAGCGGTCTTGAGTCGGTCCCTGATTAGCTTGACTTTTTCCTCGGCTTCTTTGAGCACGTCTGGGCCGAAGATACGGCTGTCTCCGGTCTCTGACCAATTTAGCGGGGTACGACATCTCCGTCCGTATAGGGCTTCAAAAGGAGCCATTTGCAGGCTGGCCTGGTAACTGTTGTTGTATGCGAACTCGGCATATGGCAGGCTTTCTTCCCAACTGGTTCCATAGGTGAGGACACATGCTCTCAGCATGTCTTCTAAAATTTGGTTTACGCGTTCAGTCTGTCCATCAGTCTGTGGGTGGTATGCGGTACTGAAGGCTAGTTGGGTTCCCAGAGCCTGTTGTAAATGCTCCCAAAATCTTGAGACGAACTGAGTGCCTCTGTCGGATATTATAGTCTTCGGGACACCGTGCAGACAAACTATGCGGGAAAGATAAATCCTGGCAAGCCTCTGAGTGGTGTGGGTCGTCTTTATTGGAATAAAGTGTGCCACTTTGGTTAACCTGTCAGTGATGACCCATATGGCATCATTCCCGTGTCGTGACCGAGGTAGTCCGACAATGAAATCCATCCCTATTTCATCCCATTTCCACTCAGGTATTTTGTTCGGTTGCAGTAGTCCGGCTGGTCTCTGATGCTCAGCTTTTATGCGTTGACATGAGTCGCAACATGCAATGAAGGTGGCTATGTCCCTCTTCATACCGTGCCACCAAAATCTTTCCTGAATATCTTTATACATTTTGGTTCCTCCAGGGTGGATCGAGTACGGGGCGGTGTGGGCTTCAGCTAAAATTTGCTGTTTAAGGTCTTCTATGTTTGGCACGCAGAGCCTTTCTCCGTACCATAATATTCCTTCATTGTCTATGACGAATTCCGAGGCCTTGCCCATACTCAACTTTCTTTTGATGCCTTCGATGCTGGTGTGACCGGGCTGAGCTCCTTTAATTTTCCCCACAAGGTCGGGTTGTATTTCCAAGTTTGATATGGTGCCTTCTGCTACCATTATCAAGTTGAGCTTGGCAAATTCTTGTTGGAATTCGGGCCTCAAGCTGTGCAGATTGTTTTCGTCGGAGCTGGGGTTCCGACTAAGGGCATCGGCCACTACATTTGCTTTCCCTGGATGGTAATGGATACCAACATCATAATCCTTTACCAACTCCAACCAACGTCGTTGCCGTAAGTTTAGTTCTGGCTGTGTGAAAATATATTTGAGACTTTTGTGATCCGTATATATTTCACATCGATTCCCAAGTAAGAAATGCCTCCATTCCTTGAGTGCATGAATAACTGCTGCCATTTCTAAGTCATGAGTGGGATAATTTTCCTCATGCTTGCGAAGTTGCCTTGAAGCGTAGGCGACAACCTTGCCTTCCTGCATCAACACGCATCCGAGACCCTTTCTGGACGCGTCACAATATACTTCAAAATTCTTGTGTATGTCGGGTACAATTAATACCGGTGCTGTCGTTAACTTCCGCTTTAGTTCTTGGAAACTTTTCTCGCAGGCTTCTGTCCATTCAAACTTCTTATCTTTCTTGAGTAACTGCGTCATAGGCTTGGCTATGGTGGAGAATCCTTCAATAAATCTGCGGTAATATCCTGCCATTCCCAAGAAACTCCGTATGTCCGTTACGCTGGCTGGTGACTTCCAGCCAAGTACGGCCTTGACTTTCTCTGGGTCCACTGCGATACCGTCTTGGGTCAGTACGTGGCCTAGAAAGCCTACTTGTCTTAGCCAAAATTCGCACTTGCTGAACTTGGCATACAATTGGTGTTTTCTGAGCTCTCCTAGCACAATCCTGAGATGTTCTGCGTGCTCTTCTGGTGTCTTGGAGTATACCAGAATATCGTCGATGAATACCACGACGAACTTGTCCATAAACTTCATAAATACTTTGTTCATGAGGTGAACAAAATATGCTGGGGCGTTAGTTAATCCAAATGGCATCACTGTGAACTCGTACAGTCCATATCTGGAGGTGAAGGCTGTTTTGGGGATATCTTCCGTTCGTACCTTCAATTGATGGTATCCTGACCTTAAGTCAATTTTTGAGAATACCTTGGCCTGAGCGAGTTGATCAAACAAATCGTTTATCCTTGGCATCGGGTATTTGTTTTTGACTGTGACCATGTTAAGTGCTCGATAGTCAATACACAATCTCAGCGTTCCATCCTTCTTTTTGGCAAATAAAATTGGTGATCCCCAAGGTGAGGAGCTGGCTCGAATGTATCCTTTGTCTAGCAATTCCTTTATTTGTTTCTTCAACTCAACTAATTCGGATGGTGCCATTCGGTACGGTTTCTTGTATATGGGGGTGGTTCCTGGTGCGAGCTCAATGCTGAATTCTATCTCTCGGTCTGGTGGCATGCCTGGTAGCTCTTCAGGGAATACATCTGGAAATTCACACACTACTGGAACCTTGTTTAGCTCAGAAACGTCCACCTTATTTAATCTCGGTTGCCGGGGTATTTTTCCTTCCTTGGCTGATACTCTTATGGTCTTCCCTTGGTGGTGTGTGAGAATTACGGTCCTGTTGAAACAGTCGATAAACCCCTTGTTGGTGGTTAGCCAATCCATCCCTAGGATGACATCCAGTCCTTTATTTTCCAACACAATAAGATTTGCGTGAAACTCCAATCCTTCGAACTCAATGACCACATTCTGACAGTAATTCTGAGTAACTTGCTGAATCCCAGGGGACTTGATGATCATGGATTTCTCCAAAGGAAGCATCGAAAAATTATTTTGCAAAGCAAAACTTTTCGAAATGAAAGAGTGAGAAGCTCCAGAATCAAACAAAACCATTGCAGGTATTGTGTTGACAGGAAACGTACCGAGTACGATATCCGGAGCATTTTGTGCCTCCTCTTTGGTTACGTGGTTCAGATGACCCTTCCTGTGGTTATTGTTGGGATTGAAATTGTTTCGCTTGGGCGCTGAATTGTTGCCGCCGTTGTTCGGCTTTGGGGTTGAGTTCCTTGGCTTGGGGCACTGTTTGGCATAGTGCCCTTCTTCTCCACAAGCGTAACAAGTAACGCCGGGGCGATAGGTGAATTCCTTGTCCCTTGCATGAAAATTCTTGATTGGGCGTGAGACATTGGATGAGGATTTGTGTGTCCCACCCTTTTGAAAATCTGTCCTGCTTCGGTGATTGCGAGCATGGTTAGTCTGGTCCCTTTTTCGCTTGCGGATATCTTCCAGACTGCGTCTCTCATTTTCCAGAGTAATGGCTTTGTCCACCAGTGTTTTAAAATCAGGAAAAGTGTGCACGACCAGTTGGCATTTAAGCGCGGGCGCCAGACCGTCAAGGAATTTCTCCATCTTCTTGATTTCAGTCATACGCTCTTCATTGGCGTAGCGGGACAATAGAGTAAATTGACTGTTGTAATCTGACACTGTCATGTTCCTTTGTTTGAGGTCATCGAATTCTCTCTTCTTAATTTTCATAATACTCTTAGGAATGTGTGCACCACGGAAACCTTCCTTGAAATCATCCCAGGTTATGTCATTTTCGTTGGGATGCATGTGCAGAAAATTCTCCCACCATGATGCCGCTGCTCCTGTGAGATAGTGCGGAGCATATAGTACTTTCTCGAGATCTGAACATTTTGCAATAATTAATTTTCTCTCCATATCTCGAAGCCAATCCTCGGCTTCAAGAGGCTTGTCAGTATGAGAAAATGTTTGAGGACGTGTCTTCTGTAGCTCAGATAACTTGGAATGCTGCTGATACTGTCCATGGTGATTTCCCATGTTGATGACTTGGTTCATCATTTCACGATGTTGTTGCTGACTCTGTTCATAAAGGCGGCACATTTGGGAAAGTGCCGTTTCACTGTTCTGTTGACTCGACTGCCCTTGTGTGAAATTGTTGCCTGGTTGAGTGTCATAATCTTCCTCCGGCGGAGTAGGCATGGAGCGAGTCCAAGGACGAGACATTTTTTTCACTCTGGGGATATATTTTGTAAAACTCATAAGAAAAGCGAAGATGGTCGCAAAAACAAATCCAAAATTGCACAAGGATGGCAAATAATTTAAATGACCAAGATCACTTAAGAAAACAAATCGAATTGCGCACGGAGAAGGACTGCTCATTACATATCTTACACGCGGGCGATAATTATACAATACATCACTCAGGATATGCGTACATAATCCTGACATGTTATTTAGGCTAGTGCACTTCTCCAGATCCTACATGATGCGCAAACAGGCTACTTCTCACAACCTATGCACATATAAACATATTATACAAGGCGGTACATTACATGGCGGCTAAGCGTACTCAGGCGGAGATGTTGACGACCTCCTTTGCCCTGCCGAGGGCGAGGCGTAGCGAGGTTGGGGACTCGACTTCCTCCTCGCTAATAGGCTCCATACGTGTAGTGTTGCGCAGAGTGGACGGAGCGGTTGCCAGGGGCGGAACAACACGAACAGGAGTGGGCGCGAAGGGTGGTGCAGTGCGCGCTGGAGTGGGTGCAATGACTTGGTTGAATTCTTCGGTAGAAGGTAGGCGACGAGTAGGCGTATAAGATGCTGAGGACGAGACCAAAGTCAGTGGCGGTGCGGTGGGTAGGAGCTCCCTCCTGTTGGCAGCACAGCCATGAACTGAGTCCATGCGGGCAGCCACGAAGTCGTCCGCCAGGTTGTCGAAGGCTGCCTCCAGGGCCCGGAGATACTCAATGAGCATCTCAAAAGCCTCGTCTCGTTCTCCTCTGGGGCAGGAGTATGCGTAGTGACAGGTGTAAGGCACATGGCACGGAAGATAACGGTAACGACGAGTCTTCATCACGGGGAGGACATCCCTGAGACGAGCTATCGCCTCGCGGGCTGCCATCTGCATAGCATGCCTCTCCGTAGGCATGGCTCTTCCCAAGAACCGGAAGCGGCGTAACTCACCACGCCCTCCCTTGAACTGCACCGTGGCCTGGTGCATGGTCAGACTGTCGTTGACCTTGTGCTGGTAGAGTGTGAAGACTGGGCGCACAGACGGCCCCATCGCGACCTGAACGATGAAGGAAAGAAGCTTGACGAACCCATCGGGCACGTTGGCGAAGGTCTGAGACTCGCAGCTGTTGTCGGCCATCTACAAAAGTAGGCAAAAATTCTGCATGGTCAGATCATAAATTTATGCTGACTGACAGAAAATGACTACAATTGCAAAAATATGAATAGCTCAATCATGCTAATAACCAATTAGCGATCGCACCTAGTGGCTTCCTATAGTCAGCCTGGCTCTGGTACCAAGCTTGTCACGACCGGTTTTCCAATAAAAATATTTATTGAGAAACCAATCTTTTGAGTCCAGTATGAGAGAAATCCTCCTCACTGGTAGACAAATTCTTGATACAATAAGCCAGTAGCATAGGATATATTACAGGGTTGAGCTAGGGCTGCTCAACAAATTATTACAAGCGCGCCAATAATTATACATAATGGCGGATATAACACAATGGTGTGGTGGCATACTACTGACTCGAGGATAAAGTGATGGTGGAATAACACAGTGGGGAGTGTGATAACACGACTCTCAAACTGGCATCTCATCGAGCGTCGAGGTGAGGCTCGATAAATTTATTCGGGTTGCGGAAGCGGATATAATACAGTGACCAAATCCAGGGTCGCACGAGACTGACTGGGATTCCTCTAGGCGTCGGACTCGCTATCGAACTCTTCATCCATGAGATCGCCTTCGTCAGCATCTGGCCAAATCAACAAGCCAGTGAGTACTTTGAAAGTACTCGCAAGACAGTTCGGACGTAAGATATAACAAATGCATGCATGAATGCGTCATGATTAATTCACCAATGTACATTCAAAAATTAGCATAACGAGGTAAGTAAAAGGGAAACGGCGGTAGTCCGCCTGAAATCCCACAAAACATAAATGAAGACCGATCGGGTGTCTGAAGCGACGCCTCGAAAGGTGAACAAATAAATATAAGGAAATGATGCCACAGTCGGGCGTCTTAGCGACACCACATAAAGGGCTTTAAAAGGAATGCCACAGTCGGACGTCGGGGCGACATCACAGAAAGGGCTTTAAAAGAAACACCACAGTCGGGCGTCTTAGCGACACCACATAAAGGGCTTTAAAAGAAATGCCACAGTCGGACGTCGGGGCGACATCACAAAAGGGCTTTAAAAGAAATACCACAGTCGGGCGTCTTAGCGACACCACATAAAGGGCTTGAAAAGAAAGTAAAATACAATAATGCCACAGTCGGACGTCTGAGCGACATCGCAGAAAGGGCTTTTATTCACAAGTAAATAATACTCATAATAAACATTCAATTTATGAGAATAAATGGGTTAGTCCATTCACAGGAATAATCATTTAACCGGACTTAGCACTCATGCGATTCACCGGAGTCTCTGTCATCAAAACTGACATTTGATCAGGATAAGATAATATCGATCTTAGACATGGAATAGATGATTTGGAGGAATATATGACTCTGCAGAGTTTGTACAAAATTTTTCCCACAGCCAACGGATTTCCGTAGTCCCGAAGGACTAGTTCCGTTTACGGTTTTTCGGGAGAAAACACAGCTAACCAGTACACACCCATCCTACCTCTCGATGCTAGGAATCACCCTAGACATCGTCCAAGAAAAACTTTTGAGACGGGGAGATCACAATCTCGAATAGCATGGGATCAAATTTATATACGCGCGCTCTAAGGGGTGCCCCCCTCTCGGTCCCAACCGGAAACACCCATGCCCCCTGACCGGATGACTGGCTTTAATCCAGGGCCATGGAACCATCATCACGGCCTCTCCTTTTTGGTGTGTACCAGGAAAGCGGTTTACAACTTACTAAGCCATATTCCTTACGGAAAACCTGTGGTAGTACAAGGAAGGAAGAATGGAAGGAACTGGAATGATACGAGTTGACATTGAAGTCACATAGTCTGGCATAAGCCTGGCATGCTACAACACTGCCATCTTACCCATCCTCATGCCAACACATGGCCATGCATACTCACATCCATCCACTCATGGAACTCACTTGCCTCATCGTCTCAGGTAACAGGACATTCATCGGTATGTTCATCAACATGCCATAAACTACTTAATGCAAACATGCCAAAACAATCATCATATCAAAAGTTCAAACATGCTTGCCTGGTTCAGAGTAGTCGGAGCCTAGCTCGGTGAAGTTCGCGGCTCCGTCACCTCCTTCGGTATCTACGGTATAAAGAAAATATATGCGCTATCGTAAATACCAAGGGGTGCACAAAAAGTATTCCAAATATTTTTCAAATAAATCTGATAAAAAACTAGACAAAATTTTAAAGAGAACAGAAAAAGAATCAATCAAAAATACCTTTCTGTTTAAAAGTTATAAAGGTTTTTGTCCAGGGACTCATCTGTAATGAAACAGAAAGTTCCCAGGGGCTAGCTTATAAAAACAGAAAACGCTTCGGCAGAAACTACGCCAGCCCAAAGGGAAAGCGCATTTGGCAGAAGGCGTTTTCAGAAAACGCTTCGTTTAGAAAGGACAGAGAGGCTGACAGCGGGTCCCGCCTGTCAGGTTTGAATATACGAACGGGGCGGCAGATTTCGCCGGTGCCCGAGAGACGCGGTGGTCGCCGGCGGCGATCCACGGCGAGGCAGGGGGATCGGAGGGTACCTCCGTGTTCAGGGCACCTTCCCGCGTCGGTTGGTGGTGGTGGTGGTCGCCGGCGAGTACCACGTCGACGGCGAGCTTTGCTCCGGCGGACGGCGGCTCGGGTGGTCGAGGGACTCGTCGGAGAGAGCTGCGAAGGACAAATTGATGCTGGCGTTAGCTTACTGGGTGCTAGAGGGAGTAACTGACGGGGTTTGGGCGCCGGAGACGGCCTCACCGGAGCGAATCGTGGTGGAGGCCGAGGCGGATCGGGGCGGCCGGAGTTGGGGGAGGAGACCTCCTCGAGGTCCTCCGGGTGGCTTGGCAGAGCTTTGGTGAGGTGTAGAGGTGGTGCGTGCTCGAGGGTGAGCTCGGGGGCCCTTTTTATAGGCGGCCCGAGGCGGTGGCCGTGAACGGGGGTCTCCGGTGAAGGTTACGGCGGCGCAGGGCTTGGTCGGGGGTAATTAGGACGTTGGGCGTCATCGTGGAGGTCCACGGTTCCGTTTAGGTGCTAATCGAGCTGGGATTTGGTGCTATGGGCGAATTCGACAGAACGGGGCGGCGCGGGCCCGTCGGCGGCAGTGAGCACGTTCCGTGCTTGCCGGGCCACGGCGACGGTGCCACGGGCGTGCGCTGGCATGCATGAGGCCACGCGGAGAGCAGAGGGGCGTTGGGCGGCGCCGAACGGCGTTGAGCCGCCGTTCCGTCCCCTGTCGGCTGCCACGGGGGTTCGGCCGCCGCAAGACACGCCGGCGCGGGCGGCCAGGGGCGCCACCGACGCTGGGAAGACGCCAAGCGCGCGTGCGGGGGTGCTGGCCAGGGAGAAGAAGCCGCGTGCAACGCGCCAAGCGCACTGTCAACGCGTGAGTGAAGCTGACGGACGAAAAACGACACTGAAGTCTGAATTTTCTGAATTTGCAAAGGAACAGTGCAGCTCAGGTGTTCGACAGAATGTTTTTGGCCTCTGGGGATTTTTCCTTGAGTTGATTTTTGGTGGAGTGGCTTCTCATTGCTCCAGTAGGCTGCCTGATTTTTGGTGAAATTTTTGGAGAAGTGTAGGTATGAATTTCACCAAATTTGGCAAATCTGGTCCAAACTTGCAGAGACTGAATTTTGAAAAATTTGAAAAGAGGAGGAGTGGATCAAGATGGTTCTGGGTTGTGGGTACAAAGGACTATCCAGGAGAGTTGGTTTGAGGTCAAAATTTAAATGCAAAAGGGTACTTGCTTTGAAAAACTCTCAGGCTCCAAATAATTTGCAGAATTGATTTGAGGGGAAAAATAATTAGAATAAAATCCAAAACTTGCTTGGATTAGTTGGGACAGAGAACTTAGGTTGATTACAAGGAGGAGGGGAGGTTTTGGAGGGGTTTTACCACACGGGAAAAATACAAAGTCATGGGCGGTTTTCAAGATATGAAAATCCCAAGTTTTTCATAGAGTTTCTTTTTAAAAGAAAAAGATTAAACTCCCAAAATAAATTTGAGAGGCAACCAACAGAGAAGAAGTTTCAAAAGATCAAATGCCATAGCTTGAATAAAAATAAAAACCTTGCCAAAGAAAAGGAAGTTTTTAAGAGGAAGGTTTTCTGGAAAAAATTTAAATGGCCTCTTTTCAAAAACCACAAAGTTTTTGCTGAAAACCAAATAAAAATTTTGGAGTGTCACAGCTTATAAATCCCCCCCGGGTGGTGTCCCGCTCGGGTATGGCCCGGAGTCGGTTTTTTTAAAACATTACGCGCAGAAGAACAAATAAAGGAAATACTAAACGGAATCCAAAAATTCCGAAATAAATTTTCCCCGACTTCTAAAATCAAGCCGGACAAGATGAACATTTATTTCGGGCCTAAATGTAATTTTGAGAAACGCGAAATTTTCCTAAATTCAAATAAAATAGCAATAAACTCCAAAATAAAATCTTATTTGATTTTATTATCAAATCCCCATTATTTCTTTATTTTGGGAAAGTCATTTTATTCCCTCTCTCTTTATTTTTATAATAGAAATAATTGAACATAAAATAAATAAAATCAAATGATCCCGTTTTCAAAATTTGAGAAAACTCAAATATGAAAATAACGAAATCCCCAACTCTCTCCGTGAGTCCTTGAGTTGCATGGAAATTTCTAGGATCGAGCCAAAATGCAATAAAATATGATATGCAAATGATGATCTATGTTTAACATTCCAAATTGAAAATATGGGATGTTACAAACCTACCCCCCTTAAGATGAATCTCACCCTCGAGATTCGGGTTGGCTAGAAAATAGGTGAGGGTGATCCTTCAGCAGATCTTCCTCTCGCTCCCAGGTGGCTTCATCCTCGGTGTGGTGGCTCCACTGAACTTTGCAAAACTTGATAACCTTGCTCCGGGTGACTCGGCTGGCATACTCAAGAATCTTGACTGGCTTCTCCTCCTAGGTCAAATCACTATCCAACTGAATCGCTTCCAGCGGCACTGTATATCTCAACAGTATATCAGCCATCTCTGCATGACACTTCTTCAACTGGAAAACATGGAATACGTCGTGAACTCCTGACAATCCTTCGGGCAATTCCAACTTGTAGGCAACTTCTCCCATACGCTCCAAAACTTTGTATGGTTCCACAAAACGTGGTGCTAACTTTCCCTTAACTCCAAAGCACTTAACTCCCCGAAGTGGAGATACACGAAGATAAACTCTGTCTCCGACTTCGTAAACTGTCTCCTTGTGTTTAGAATCTGCGTAGCTCTTCTGCCTGGACTGGGCTACTTTGAGCCTATCGCGAATCAACTTCACCTTTTGTTCAGATTCCTTAATCAAATCCGGTCCAAACAACTGGCGGTCTCCAACTTCATCCCACGACAATGGGGTCCTGCACCTCCTTCCGTACAAGGCTTCGAAAGGGGTCATCTTCAAACTGGATTGATAACTGTTGTTGTAAGAGAACTCTGCATATGGAAAATTGTCGTCCCAACTAGATCCATAATCTAGCGCACAAGCTCTCAGCATGTCCTCCAAAATATGATTGACTCTCTCAGTCTGTCCATCTGTCTGCGGATGAAAAGTTGTACTGAACTCTAGCCTGGTACCCAAAGTTTCGTGCAACTGATTCCAGAACTTTGAGGTAAACTGGGTTCCTCTATCTGATACAATGCTCCTCGGAACTCCATGCAGACATAGGATCCTGGTCATGTATATCTTTGCCAACTTAGCACTGGTGTAAGTGGTCTTCATTGGGATGAAATGAGCTACCTTCGTCAAACGATCGACTACAACCCAAATCTAGTCGTAGCCTAAATGAGTTTTGGGCAATCCCATGATAAAATCCATGCCTAGCTTATCCCACTTTCATTCGGGTATTGGCAATGGTTGTAACAATCCTACTAGCTTCTGATGCTCTGCCTTTACTCTCTGACATACATCACAAACTGCTACATACACCGCAATATCCTTCTTCATTCCGGTCCACCAGAAAGTATCCTTCAAATACAAATACGTTTTGGTATTTCCTGGGTGAATCGAATATGGTGAATCATGGGCCTCTTGCAGAATCAACTTTCTGATCTCTAGGTCATTAGGCACATAAACACGGTCCTCAAACCATCCTCACGAAATCCTTTAGCTTTTCCTTTGTTCATCTTCTCCTTTATAGAGGCAATCTCCTTGTCAGTCTTCTGAGCTTCTCTGACCTTATCCATCAAAGTAGACTGAATCTCCAATGCTGCTACATAGCCTCTCGGAACTATCTCCAAACATAGCTCACGAAGGTCCTCGGCTAACTCCTTCGGTACATCTCCCATCATTAGTGTGTTGACATGGCTCTTACGGCTCAACGCATCGGCTACTACGTTAGCCTTTCCGGGATGATATGCAATCTCATATCATAATCCTTGATGAGCTCCAACCATCTCCTTTGCCCGAGATTTAGCTCCTTCTGCGTGAAAATATACTTCAAACTCTTGTGATCCGTGTACACCTCACAATGGTTCCCGATGAGAAAGTGTCTCCATGTCTTCAATGCATGCACTACAGCTGCTAACTCCAAATCATGTGTAGCATAATTCAACTCATGGGGCTTAAGCTGTCGTGAAGCATACGAAACAACTCTTCCCTCTTGCATAAGCACTGCTCCAAGTCCTCGACGTGAAGCGTCGCAAAACACCTCGTAATCCTTGCTCTGATCTAGTAGAATCAACACTGGTGATGTAACCAAACGTTTCTTCAACTCCTGGAAACTGGCCTCACATTCCGTAGTCCATCTGAACTTGGTATCCTTTTTCAACAACTCCGTCATAGGCTTCGCAATCTTTGAGAAATTCTCAATGAATCTCCAGTAGTATCCTGCCAGTCCAAGAAAACTCCGGATCTCTCCAACTGTTGTTGGGGCTTCCCAATTTGTCACAGTGACAACCTTGGTGCGATCTACTGCTATTCCTTCTCCGGATATAACATGTCCGAGGAATCCAACTTCCTTCAACCAAAATTTACATTTGCTGAACTTAGCATATAACTGATGTTCTCTGATCTTCTCAAGTACCAAACTCAAATGCTCCTTATGCTCTTCTTCATTCTTCGAATAGACCAAAATATCATCAATGAACACCAAGACAAACTTATCCATAAGCTCAATAAATATCTTGTTCATCATGTTCATGAAATAGGCAGGTGCGTTAGTCAGACCAAATGACATAACGGTGTACTCATACAGCCCATACCTGGTGGTAAAATCCGTCTTAGGTATATCCTGCTCTCGAATCTTCAACTGATGGTATCCTGATTGCAGATCGATCTTAGAAAATACCTTAGCTCCTTGCAATCGGTGAAACAAATCATTGATCATCAGCAGTGGGTACTTGCTCTTGATTGTTACTGCATTCAATCCTCGATAATCAACAACCATCCTCAATGATTCGTCCTACTTCTCCACTAGAAGTACTGGCGATCCCCAAGGCGAAGAACTTGGGCGAATATATCCTTTATCCAGTAACTCCTTAATCTGCTTCTTAATCTCTTCCAAATCTTTTGCAAGCATCATGTATGGTCTCTTAGATATCGGCCCTGTGCCTGGGCAAAGCTCAATCAAAAACTCAATATCTCTATCCGGTGGCATGCCTGGCAACTCCTCTGGAAATACGTCAGGGAAATCCTTCACCACTGGTACTTCCTCCTGCACAACTCCTGATAAGGAATTTAGTTGAGTCCTCTTCGGCACATGTCGGGATACATACTTGATCCTTCCTCCTTTTGGCGTTGTAAGTAAAATCGACTTACTGGCACATTCAATGTTCCCTCCATACTTTGATAACCAATCCATGCCTAATATCACATCCAATCCTTGCGATTCTAATACTATTAGGTCCGAGGGAAACACGTAGTTACCAATCCTTAATGGTAACCGATCACACCAAAAACTAGCCATATATTCTGCTCCAGGCGAGGTTACTAACATGGGTGACCTAAGGGCTTGGGTTGGCAGTTTATACTTATCCACAAATCCCCTTGAGATGTATGAATGCGATGCACCAGTATCAAAAAGAATGAGTGCAGTAAATGACTTAACCAAAAACTTACCTATTATTGCATCTGGCTGAGCTTCAACCTCCTCCACGTTAATGTAGTTCACCTGTCCCCTATTGAAAGGGTTCGGCTTCTTCCCTGAGCTTCCATTTCCATTTCCATTCTGGGCTTCAGGACATTCATTGGCATAATGTCCAATCTTCTGACCCTTATAGCAAGTGACTTGGCTGAGATCTCTCTTGGCTGGGGTCGATGGGTTGGTATGATTCTGGCCGTTGCTTCCTCCATTCCCACTACCATTCTTGGGGCCATTATGATTGTGCAAGCTACCTCCTCCATGGGTATGCTGGAAATGTCCTCCCGATTTAGGGGTAAAATATGGCTTCTGCTGAGCTCCAGAACGTACTTCCCTTGTCCATACTTCCTCTTGCGGTTTTCAATATGCTGCTGCTTCCCTTCAATCATAAGAGCACGATCTACCAACTCCTGGTAGTTGTTGAAAGTTGCTACCATCAACTGCAAGCTCGGCTCATCATTCAGTCTTTCCAAAAACTTCTCCTGCTTAGCTGCATCTGTAGCAACGTCATCTGGGGCATAACGTGCTAATTTACTAAAGTCATCCCCATACTGACCAACTGTCCGTCCTCCTTGGCGCAAGTTGTGAAACTCACGCTTCTTCATGGCCATAGCTCCTGCTGAAACATGGGCAATACAGAAAGCTTGCTAAAACTGGTCCCATGTGACAGTGTCGATAGGATAAGTGGATGTGAAATTTTCCCACCATGATGTTGCGGGTCCTTCAAGCTGATGTGCGGCAAAACGCACCCTCTCCGCATCTATGCATCCTGCAGTGGTAAACTCCCTTGCTGTCTTGCGGAGCCAATCATCTGCAACAATTGGCTCGGTGCTACTGGAGAACACCGGCGGATTCAACATAAGAAAACGGGTTAAGTGATCAACAGGTGGTGGTGGTGGTGGGTTGGTGTTGTTGTTGTTCCCCTGATTCTGATTCTGGACTAGCAACTGCATCAACACATTCTGTTGTTGGATCAACTGAGTGAGCTCTGGTGGGAAAGCAAATCCATTGTCACGTCTCGGAGGCATCTGAGGGTTTTAGAAAAGATGAGAATATAGAATAGAATGAGGTCTAGAGAGAAAACACTACCCAAATGCACATGAGACGAATGCAAACAAAATCACTTCATTCAATCAAACAAGGGCATACAACGGTCTATCTATCATTACAAAAGTGCTCGGACTATACTAGATATAGGGGAGAATACTACTACTGTTATGGTGGTCAGCTAGAAAAACTGCTCCGATGAAGACTCCATGATATCTGCTCCAGCTTCATCAACATAGTCATCATCGCTATCGTCTGGGTCCGAGTCAGTGTCGTCGATGATGATGTAGTTCTCTGGACAAGTGCAATCATCTTCTCCTCCAGTTGGGGGAAATCCCCATGAATACTTTTAGCTTCTTCTTCAGATCATCGTTCTTCTCCACTAGTGTTGCTATTTCCTCCTCATATCCATCGCGTGTAGACTTGAGTTCTTCCTCCAGCTCCGTGATCTTGGTCATGGCCTTCTCATATACAAAAGAAAAATCTTGTTTGAGTTGGTTAAACGGAAAGATGGTTTCGAGACGAAACTCTAGGCGCTTCAATCGCCTGATTCCGATAAACGAGCGAAAAGTTTTACTAAAACAAAAAAACGGATTGGAAATCGCGATCAAAAATAATCGCGGAAAATCCGAGAAAAAGAAAAACTGATGAACAGGCTAACGAACGAACGTTCGCTGTCTGCGAAAAAAACGAAAACCGTTCGTTAAAACGAACGAATGAATGGGCGTTCGCTAAATAACTAAACCGAAAAAATAAACCGATCTATATAAAAAAAAGATAAACCGGGTTCCTAAAAAAACCGACGGTTTTCTCTCGAAAACCGGGGCGGTGACGGGGACTACCTCTGGCGGGTCAATGGCGGCGGCGGCGGGTCAATAGCGGCGGCGGTGGGGCGGGTGGCTCCGGCAGCGGAACGGGCGGCGGCGGCGAGGGCAGCGGGCGGCGGCGGCGCTAGGGTTTCGATGGGGCGGCGGGCTGGGCTGGGATGGCGGTGGGCTTCGGGGGCAGGGGGCCCGGCTTATAAAGCCCCCCCTGGTGGTGTCCCGCTCGGGTACGGCCCGGAGTCGCTTACGTTTTTTTTAAAACATTACGCGCAGAAAAACAAATAAAAGAAATACTAAACGGACTCCAAAAATCCCGAAATAAATTTTCTCCGACTTCTAAAATCAAGCCGGACAAGATGAACATTTATTTGGGGCCTAAATGCAATTTCGAAAACGTGCAATTTTCCTAAATTCAAATAAAATAGCAACAAACTACAAAATAAAATCTTATTTGATTTTATTATCAAATCCCCATTATTTCTTTATTTTGGGAAAGTCATTTTATTCCCTCTCTCTTTATTTTTATAATATAAATAATTGAAGATAAAATAAATAAAATCAAATGATCCCGTTTTCAAAATTTGAGAAAACTCAAGTATGAAAATAACGAAATCCCCAACTCTCTCCGTGGGTCCTTGAGTTGGGTGGAAATTTCTAGGATCGAGCCAAAATGCAATAAAATATGATATGCAAATGATGATCTATGTATAACATTCCAAATTGAAAAGTTGGGATGTTACAATGATCTCTTGCTAATGTACCTATTGTTTGCAAGAAGGGCTCATGGAGATGGAGGTACATTTTCGATAGTTACATCATTTGCTCCGATGCATATAACCAAGATACATGTAACTCATTGCTTGCCCTGACATGCCTATGCATTCACATGCTCTTATATTCTATATTTACATGATTGCATACATGTAGGGGGAGCCTATGCATGTTACATGTCTTTCCAAAGCTTTACTTATTATTCTTCATATCTTTATCTAAGGCTTTGATGTATGTTGTCATCAATTACTAAAAAGGGGGGAGATTAAAAGCACAAGTGCTCCCTGGGTGATTTCGGTAATTAATGTCAACATATCTCTTGTTGGACTAATATTTTTCATCTAATATATTTCAGAAAGTTCAGCAAAGGCATGGCATGGACAAGAGGATGTGGAACCCCTTCAAGATGCTAAGGACAGAAGATTGGCAAAAGCTCAAGACTCTTCATTTCTATTTTAGTGATCCAAGATCACATTGAGTCCATAAGAAAAGCCAATACTATTAAAAGGGGATGAGGTGTTGCTTAATGGTCTACTTGCTCAAAGTGCTTAGTGATATGCTCCAAAATCCTCAACCACTTTCCCAATTACAAATATGTCCTAAACCTAAAGTCAAACTCGGCCCCACCGATTTGATTCATCCAGTGCCACTGAGTTCACTTGACATAGCCATTTCTAGAAATCCTAATCAGTTCGGTCTCACCGAGATGGGCTTGCAAACTCTCTGTTACCTATTGCAACTATTTCGGTCTCACCAAAATAGGCAGTCGGCCCCATCAACTTTGCTTCACCAACTCTCTGTTTGCTTGTTACTAAAATCGGTCTCACCGAGTTTGTGTAATCGGTCATACTGAGAAGATGTTTTACTGTAACCCTAGCACATCGGCCCCATCGAGGTAATCATGTCGGTCCCACCGAAAATCCTAATGTTCACATTTTGAACTAAATCGGTCTCACCGAGTTCACACATTCGGTCTGACCGAGTTGGCTCTTTTGTGTGTAATGGTTAGATTTTGTGTGGAGCCTATATATACCCCTCCACCCTCCTCTCCATGTGTGAGAGAGCCATCAGAACGTGCCTACACTTCCAACATTCATTTTCTGAGAGAGAACCACCTACTCATGTGCTGAGACCAAGACATTCCAATCCAACCACAAGAATCTTGATCTCTAGCCTTCCCCAAGTTGCTTTCCACTCAAATCATGTTTCCACCATAGCCAAATTTGTGAGAGAGAGTTGAGTGTTGGGGAGACTATCATTTGAAGCACAAGAGCAAGGAGTTCATCATTAACACACCATCTATTACCTTTTGGAGAGTGGTGTCTCCTAGATTGGTTAGGTGACACTTGGGAGCCTCCGTCCAGATTGTGTAATTTAACCAAGTAGTTTGTAAGGGCAAGGAGATCGCCTACTTCGTGAAGAACTACCCAAGTGAGGCAAGTCCTCCGTGGGCGATGGCCATGGTGGGATAGACAAGGTTGCTTCTTCGTGGACCCTTCATGGGTGGAGCCCTTTGTGGACTCGCGCAACTGTTACCCTTCGTGGGTTGAAGTCCCCACCAATGTGGATGTACGATAGCACCACCTATCGGAACCGCGCGAAAAATCTCCGTGTCTTCAATTGCATTTGCACACTCTAATCCCATCCCTTTACTTTCTTGCAACTTGCATGCTTTACTTTCCACTGCTCATATACTCTTGCCATGCTTGCTTGAAATGTATTGTGAATGTTTAAACTTGTGCTTAAACTCCACCTTAACTTGAAGAATTTAAAAATTTCCACTTTTACTTGTTGAGGGTCTAATCACCCCCCTCTAGACACCTCTTCTCGATCCTTTCAAGTAGTTACTTTTGTTCTTGAGGTCACTGGAGAAGTCATGTTGCAAGCAATCATGTGAACTTGATATGTGTTTGATAATTTGATGATATGTATGTCATGATTCCCTTAGTGGTGTCATGTGAACGTCGACTACATGGCACTTCACCTTATTAGGGCCTAAGGGAATGCATTGTGGAGTAGTTATTAAATGATGGGTTGCTGGAGTGACAGAAGCTTAAATCCTAGTTATGCGCTACTTCGTATTGGACTGATTTGGATCCAAAAGTTTAATGCTATGGTTAGATTTTATCTTAATACTTTTCTCGTAGTTACAGATGCTTGCAAGGGGGTTAATCACAAGTAGGAGGTTTGTTCACGTAAGAACATCACCTAAGCACCGGTCCATCCAAATATCAAATTATCAAACTAGCGAACACGAAACAAACCAACATGATGAAAGTGACTAGATGCAATTCCCGTGTACCCTCAAGAACGCTTTGCTTATCATAAGAGACTGGAAGCACAAGTGCTCTCTGGGTGATTAATGTCAACATATCTCTTGTGGGACTAATACTTTCATCTAGTATATTTCAGATAAGCCCGACAGTGGAGTGGCATGGACAAGAGGATGTGGAACCCCTTCAAGATGCTAAGGACAAAGGATTGGCTCAAGCTCAAAGCTCAGGACTCTACATTTTCTATTTTCAGTGATCCAAGATCACATTGAGTCCATAGGAAAGCCAATACTATTAAAAGGGGATGAGGTGTTACTTAATGGCCTACTTGCTCAAAGTGCTTAGTGATATGCTCCAAAGCCCTCAGCCAGTTTCTCATATCCACATATGTACCAAACCAAAATTCAAACTCGGCCCCACCGATTTGATCCATCCGGCGCCACTGAGTTCATTTGACATAGCCACTACCAAAACCCTAATCAGTTCGGTCACACCGATGGGATCTCGGTCTCACCGAAATGGGCTTGCAATCTCTCTGTTGTCTATTGCAACATGTTCGGTCCCACCGAGAAGATGTAATCGGTCACACCGAGTTTGCCTGACCAACTCTCTGTTTTACTTATTACCAAATCGGTCTCACCGAGTTGTGTAATCGATCAAACTGAGATGAGGTTTTACCCTAACCCTTGCACATCGGTCCGACGGAGTTGATCATATCGGTCCCACCGAAATTGCCTAACGGTCACATATGTACTAAATCGATCCGACCGAGTTTTCTGATTCGGTCCCACCGAGTTTGGTATAATGTGTGTAACGGTTAGATTTTCTGTGGAGGCTATATATACCCCTCCACCCTCTCCTCATTTGAGGGGGAAGCCATCAGATCGTGCCTACACTTCCACTACCCATTTTCTGAGAGAGAGCCACTAAGGGAGTCCTGGACTAGGGGGTGTCCGGACAGCCGGACTATCATCGTCCGCCGGACTCCAAGACTACGGAGATACAAGATTGAAGACTCCGTCCCGTGTCCGGATGGGACTTTCCTTGGCGTGGAAGGCAAGCTTGGGAATACGGATATGTAGATCTCCTACCATTGTAACCGACTCTGTGTAACCCTAGCCCTCTCCGGTGTCTATATAAACCGGACGGCTTTAGTCCGTAGGACATAACCTCCATTACAACAATCATACCATAGGCTAGCTTCTAGGGTTTAGCCTCCTTGATCTCGTGGTAGATCCACTCTTGTAATACACATCATCAATATTAATCAAGCAGGACGTAGGGTTTTACCTCCATCAAGAGGGCCCGAACCTGGGTAAAACATTGTGTCCCTTGTCTCCTGTTACCATCCGCCTAGACGCACAGTTCGGGCCCCCTACCCAAGATCCGACGGTTTTGACACCGACATTGGTGCTTTCATTGAGAGTTCCCCTGTGTCATCACCGATAGGCTCGATGGCTTCTTCAAACAACAACGCCGTCCAGGGTGAGACTTTTCTCCCCGGACAGATCTTCGTATTCGGCGGCTTCGCACTGCGGGCCAACTCACTTGGCCATCTGGAGCAGATCGAAAGCTACGCCCCTGGCCATCAGGTCAGGTTCGGAAGCCTAAACTTCACGGCCGACATCCGCGGGGACTTGATCTTCGACGGACTCGAGCCACAGCCGAGCGTGCCGCGCTGTCACGATGGGCATGATTTAGCTCTGCCGTCGGACCGTGCCTGGGTGGCCGCACACGAATCCGCTCCGACCTTCAGTCCGGAGCCGATCGCCCAGATCGAGGACCGGTGGCTGGACACCGCCTCGGGGGCTGCAACTTCCGCGGTGATGGAGCCGAACTCTGACCTTGTCCCCCATAAAGCTCGTGACTCCGAGGTGCCGGACTCCCTGCCGGACTCCGAACCTCCGGCGCCTCTGCCAATCGAATCCGATTGGGCGCCGATCATGGAGTTCACCGCAGCGGACATCTTTCAGCACTCGCCTTTTGGCGACATCCTAAATTTGCTAAAGCATCTCTCGCTATCCGGAGAGACCTGGCCGGACTATGGCTAGGATGGTTGGGATACGGACGACGAAGAAATTCAGAGCCCACCCACCACCCCCTTTGTAGCCACTGTCGACGATCTAACCGACATGCTAGACTACGACTCCGAAGACATCGACGGTATGGACGACGATGCCGGAGACGAACAGGAACCAGCGCCTACAGGGCACTGGAAGACCACCTCGTCATATGACATATACATGGTGGACACCCCAAAAGATGGGGACGGCGAAGAAGCAGCGGAGGCAGATTCCTTAAAGAAACAGCCCAAGCGCCGGCGTCAGCGGCGCCGCTCTAAATCCCGCCACAGCAAGAATGGAGATTCCGGCACAGGAGATAATAACACTCCAGACAGTGCCGAAGACAATCCCCTCCAGCAAGATTCAGCGCAGGAGGATGCAGAAGCAAGCCCTCGCGAGAGAGTGGCAGACGAAGAGGTCGAGGATGATAATTACATGCCTCCCTCCGGAGACGAAGCAAGCCTCGGCGACGACGAATTCGTCGTGCCCGAGGATCCCGTCGAACAAGAGCGTTTCAAACGCAGGCTAATGGCCACGGCAAATAGCCTAAAGAAAAAGCAGCAGCAGCTTCAAGCTGATCAAGACCTGCTGGCCGATCGATGGACCGAGGTCCTCGCGGCCGAAGAGTATGAACTCGAACGCCCCTCCAAGAGCTACCCAAAACGCAAGTTGCTCCCCCGATTAGAGGAGGAAGCATACATACCTTCATCACCAGCGCACAATACGGCCGACCGACCACCCCGTGGTCGCGACAGAGAGGCATCCAGGCCCTCCACCAAGACCGTACCCCGGCATCGCTCCAAGAGTACGAAGCCAAGAGGGAACGCGCCGGACTTGCGAGATATATTGGAGGACAAAGCAAGGCAATCCAGATCCATCTACGGATCACGTAGGCGCCCCACGACCCACGACGAATACCATCGCGCCGGATACAACAACTCCGGCCGGGCCGAACACAGCAGACAACGCTCACTCGAGCTACGTCGTGATATTGCTCAATACAGAGGCGCCACACACCCGCTATGCTTCACTGATGAAGTAATGGATCATCAAATCCCTGAAGGGTTTAAACCCGTAAACATTGAATCCTATGATGGCACAACAGACCCCGCGGTTTGGATTGAAGATTATCTCCTTCACATCCATATGGCCCGCGGCGACGATCTCCACGCCATCAAATACCTCCCACTCAAGCTTAAAGGACCAGCTCGGCATTGGCTTAACAGCTTGCCCGCAGAGTCAATTGGGTGTTGGGAAGACCTGGAAGCCGCATTCCTCGACAACTTCCAGGGCACATATGTGCGACCACCAGACGCCGATGACCTAAGCCACATAATTCAGCAGCCAGACGAATCGGCCAGACAGTTCTGGACACGGTTCTTGACAAAGAAAAACCAAATCGTCGACTGTCCGGATGCAGAGGCCCTCGCAGCCTTCAAACATAACATCCGCGACGAGTGGCTAGCCCGGCACCTAGGACAGGAAAAGCCGAAATCCATGGCAGCCCTCACATCATTAATGACCCGCTTTTGTGCGGGAGAGGATAGCTGGCTAGCTCGCAGCAACAACCTCAGTAAAAATTCTGGCAGTCCGGATACTAAGGACCACAATGGCAGGTCGCGTCGAAGCAAAAATAAACGCCGTATTAACGGCGACGACAAGGAGGATACGGCGGTCAACGCCGGATTCCGAGGCTCCAAACCCGGTCAGCGGAAGAAGCCATTCAAAAGAACCACTCCGGGTCCGTCCAATTTGGACCGAATCCTCGACCGCTTATGCCAGATACATGGCACCCCCGAAAAGCCAGCTAACCACACCAACAGAGACTGTTGGGTATTCAAGCAGGCAGGCAAGTTAATTGCCGAAAACAATGACAAGGGGCTGCATAGCGATGACGAGGAAGAAACCCGGCCGCCGAACAGTAGAGGACAGAAGGGTTTCCCCCCACAAGTGCGGACGGTGAACATGATATACGCAACCCATATACCCAAGAGGGAGCGGAAGCGTGCACTAAGGGACGTATATGCGATGGAGCCAGTCGCCCCTAAGTTCAATCCATGGTCCTCTTGCCCGATCACTTTCGATCGAAGAGACCATCCGACCAGTATCCGCCATGGCGGATTCGCCGCATTGGTTTTAGACCCAATCGTCGATGGATTTCACCTCACGAGAGTCCTGATGGACGGCGGCAGTAGCCTGAACCTGCTTTATCAGGATACAGTGCGCAAGATGGGCATAGACCCCTCAAGGATTAAACCTACAAAGACGACCTTTAAAGGCGTCATACCAGGTGTTGAAGCCAATTGTACAGGCTCAGTCACACTGGAAGTGGTCTTCGGATCCCCGAACAATTTCCGGGGCGAGGAGTTAATCTTCGACATAGTCCCGTTCCGTAGCGGCTATCACGCTCTGCTCAGACGAACCGCGTTTGCAAAGTTCAACGCGGTGCCGCATTATGCATACCTCAAGCTCAAGATGCCAGGCCCTCGTGGAGTCATCACGGTCAATGGAAATACGGAACGCTCCCTCCGAACAGAGGAACATACAGCGGCTCTCGCGGCAGAAGTACAGAGCAGCCTTTTAAGGCAATTTTCGAGTCCGGCCGTTAAACGGCCGGATACGGCCAAACGCGCCCGGAGCAACATCAACCAAGACCACCTGGCACGATCCGAGCACGCATAGCAATGCGGCCCCGACCCCAGCCCTCGCATGATTGCAAAACCAACCCTCCGCGTACATCATTACGCTCTGGAGATACCATGGGCCTGGGGGGAGGGGCACGACCACAATAGCCCTAGAGTGCGGCTCGACCACACCAGGGGCTCACAAGTGTGTCGCCTTTTATTATTTTCCTTTTTCATACACAGGACTCCGTTCACCAGAGGATCTGTCCGGCGGCGAACCCGCCGAACTCATGATGCAACAGCCAGGGAGGGAAGAAGGCTGCGACGAACACTCAGGTGGTCTCCATTACGAGCATTAAATTCGATTATATACACCAGTCTGCAGCCCACCCCTGGAGGGGGACATGTTTATTTAGTCCAATCCCTTGCTTACCGCACTATTTGTATCCTTCCGCACTCATAGCAGAACTCCTTGAATAAATAATGCAGCATCTTTTGCCTGTTATTGCACTACTTTACACATATGTTCATTAGTGACATCTTGCACCCGTATATTTTGGTACGGCCGAATACACCAGGGGCTTACGTTCCCCGCATTATGGTGTGATAAGTCCGAACACTTTCACAAGTGCGGCACCTCGAACTTATAGCATTATATGAATCGGCTCCGAATCATGTCTTGGGTCAATAGTTGGGTTTGCCCGGCTCCCACGTTTTGGTGCCTTACGTTCCGTTCTTCGGCTAAGGTGGCACTGGGAGAACCACTGCGATTGCGCCCCGGTTGAGCTGGGCGAGCGCCTCAGTGGAGAAAGCTAAAATTGACTGGCATGATAAGGCGAGAGACCGGTCGCTGTACGAGAGGTCTTTTCGGGTCCTTAAAGACTTATGCCGCTTCGAGCGAAGTACCGGATAATGTCCGACGAAGGCGTGGATAGCGCCCCGAATTCGGTCTTCCGAATACTCGGGGCTTCGCCGAAATTTAAAATTATAGAATTCTATGGCTAAGTGAGAGTGTTCAAGCATTATAAGTCCGGTTGCCTTGTTCGTTGTGTTGAGTGCCTCCCTCGATGGACCCAAAAATGGGAACAAGAGTGCTCAAGTTTATCCCGAACACCCCAGCACTCGCGGCTTGGGGGCTGAAGCCAACGACTTGCCATCTCTCAGATCTTATAAACGGCCGCACAGAAGGTAATATTTTAAATTAAACAAGTGTTGCTTAGCGCATATGAACAAAGTTTTCAGCGCACAGGATAATACATAGCGAGTTTACTCAAAAATTACATCTCTGGGGCACTCATCCGCAATATTGCGGGCACCCTTCAGGACAGTCTTATAGTACATTTCGGGCGTACGATACTCCTTGCCCGCTGGCGGCGGGTCAGTAAGCAGCTTCTCCGCATCCAGCCTGCCCCAGTGCACCTTTGTGCGGGCAAGGGCCCGACGAGCACCTTCAATACAGGCGGAGCGCTTGATGACCTCCACCCAGGGGCACGCATCCACCAGCCGCCGCACGAGGCCGAAATAGCTCCCAGGCATGGCCTTTCCAGGCCACAGCCGGACTATGAGGCCCTTCATGGCCTCCTCAGCCGCCTTGTGGAGCTCGACCAGCTGTTTCAGCTGGTCGCTAGGGGGCACCGGATGGCCGGCCTCAGCATACTGAGACCAGAAGACCTTCTCCGTCGAGCTCCCCTCCTGGCCACGGTAGAATGCGGCGGCATCGGATACACTGCGTGGCAGATCTGCAAACGCCCCTGGAGAGCTCCGAATGCGGGTAAGTGTCAGGTAGTTTACATTAACATGCTTGCTTTGCATGAAAAATGCCTTACCCGCCGCTATCTTCTTCACATCTTCAACCTCCTGAAGGGCCTTATGGGCCTCGGCCTTGGCGGACTTGGCACTTTCGAGAGCCGAGGCGAGCTCGGACTCTCGAGTCTTTGAGTCGCGCTCCAAACTCTCATGCTTCTCCATGAGAGCCTGGAGCTCTTGCCGCACTTCCGCCACCCGCGCCTCCTGCTTCTCTCGCTCTGCCCGTTCCGCGGCCGCATTGCGTTCGGCCGCGGACACAGCCTCCTTCAGGGTTGCCACCTCGTTAGTGGCCCCTGCAGTACCCACGTTATCCTTGTCATTTTTATTGCAACCTAAATCCTTTTCTGTAAGGTAAATCTTTAAAGTGGTGTTACTCACCTTCTTTGTCCTCGAGCTGCTTCTTGGCATGGCCGAGCTCTTGCTCGGACCGCTCGAGATCCTGCTTCAATGCACCGACCTCCGCAGTCAGTGCGGCAGAGGTCAGCAGCGCAGCCTGCAAACCCATATTGACATATTTTTTAAGCAACCCTGCGTATATCTTTTTAGATCCTCAGTCCGGCTTTTCTTTCCGAACGCCGAACTGAGCATCAGGGGCTACTGTCTATGCGGTATTACATTACATAATTTTAACTTCTTACCTCAAAGCCTGTTAGAAGGCTGCTGCAGGCTTCGGTCAACCCGCTCTTGGCGAGCTGAACCTTCTGAATCACTGCACTCATGATAGTGCGGTGTTCTTCCTCGATGGAAGCGCCTTTGAGCGCCTCCAACAAGTTGTCCGGCGCCTCCGGTTGGACGGGGGCCGCCGGTGTCACGGTCTTGTCCTTCTTGCGAAGGGGCCGCCTGCCGGACTCTGGAACCACTGCGGGTTCCGGCGTAGAGTCCGGCGCAAAGTTCGGGAGGCTGCCTTGCGGCGCCTCCGGAGCCTCCTCCTGATGGGTCCCTTCCCGGGATCCCACCTCGGTGCCCTCAGCGGCGCGAGGGGTGGAGGCAGTCGGAATGGATTCCACGTCCAACGCAGCCAACGACCCGCTCGACGAAGCAGGGAGATCATCATCGGCCGGACTACAGACAGTATGCGGCGTTAGAAGGACACTATGTGACAAAAAGAAATTACAGATCATTCAGGGATCCGAATACTTACGATCTCGCCTGAGGCCTAGCCCTCGAGGGCCACTCTTCTTCGCCAACGTTGGTGTTGGCGGAGCTGTCCGGGGGAATAGTTCTTCCCCTCTTGGACCCTTCGGCCTCCCCTGTTGGGGAGGCCTTCCTCTTTCTCTCTCCCCCCTCTGGGAGAGAGTCTTCTTCCTCCTCCTCGTCTTCGGGGGAGGAATCCGCCTCAGAGTCGTCGGACACCTGAAAACGGGAACTCTTTCGAGTGCCCGTGGCCACCTTCTTGGCCTTCTTCTCCGGCACCACGTGTGGTGCCGGAACCAACATCCCCGCCAGACGGACGTCCACTGGGTCTTCTGGCATGGGAGCCGGGCAGACGAGCTGCTCGGCCTTCTTCATCCATTCCTGTCAAAGGAGAAGGGAGATTAAAAAACCCGCTTAGGGTCAAATTATTAACAACAAGTGTCCCGTAAAGGGGTAGAATCACTTACCTCGTCAGCTGGACGCTGCGAGTGGAATCCGCGATCTTCCGTCACGGATGTGGGGGCTTCGGCGCCCTTAAACAGCACCTTCCAGGCGCCTTCGTACGTTGTGTCGAAGAGCCCGCTCAGCGCCTGGTGCTGTTCTGGATAGAACTCCCACAGATGGAATGCCCGTTCTTGGCATGGGAGAATCCGGCGGACGAGCATGACTTGGACCACGTTAACCAGCCTGAGCTTCTTGTTCACCAGCTTCTGGATACAGGCTTGGAGTCCCGTCAGCTCCTTCGAATTGCCCCACAGCAAGCCCTTCTCTTTCCAGGAGGTGAGCTGCGTGGGGATACCAGATCTGAACTCGGGGGCCGCCGCCCACGTAGGGTCGCGCGGCTCGGTGATGTAGAACCACCCCGATTGCCACCCCTTGACGGATTCCACGAAGGCCCCTTCGAACCAAAGGACGTTGGGCATCTTGCCCAACATGGCGCCTCCGCACTCCGCTTGAGTGCCCTTCACTACCTTCGGCTTGACATTGAAGGTCTTGAGCCACAAGCCGAAGTGGGGCTGGATGCAGAGGAAGGCCTCGCACACGACGATAAACGCCGAGATGTTGAGGATGAAGTTCGGCGCCAGATCATGGAAATCCAGGCCGTAGTAGAACATGAGCCCCCGGACAAAGGGGTGAAGTGGAAAGCCCAGTCCGCGGAGGAAGTGGGGGAGGAAAACGACCCTCTCATGGGGCCCGGGGGTGGGGATGAGCTGCCCCTCGTCGGGCAGCCGGTGCGCGACGTCGCCGGAAAGGTATCCGGCGCTGCGCAGCTTTGTGATGTGCTCCTCCTTAACGGTGGAGGCCAGCCATTTACCTCCCGCTCCGGACATGGTCGGAGAAGGTCGAGGCGAGATGTGCGAACTTGGGCGCTGGAGCTCGAGTGCGCGGAGATGGATAAGCAAAGGAGGAAGAAGGCGTAGGTGAGAAGGTGAATCCTTATCCCTTATATATAGGCGGACGAAGACTATGCGTCCCCCCTAGCCTGGTAAAACTCGCTTATCTCCCAAGCGCCACCATCAATGGCGCGGTTGGGTTACCCACGTCCGTATTGATGAGAATCCCGGAATAAGGGGAACACGATCTCTGCTTCGACAAGACGTGCCAAGGAAACCGCTTCGCTAAACGCGCTGAGGTGGTATAATAAAAAACGATTCAAGTAAAGGCTTGGTAGTGGTGTGACGTCATGCCACAAAAAACGTCAGCAGATTGAACTTGTGTATATATTATTCTCTCTACGGTGGAATGTGGAATTTATTTTGCAGAGCCGGACACTATCCTGGTGTTCACAATCTTCTCTGGATTATTCAAAGGAGGAACCCGCCTTGCAATGCCGAACATTATGCGCGCCGGACTCATCGTCATTGAAGCCAGGTTCAGGGGCTACTGAGGGAGTCCTGGACTAGGGGGTGTCCGGACAGCCGGACTATCATCGTCCGCCGGACTCCAAGACTACGAAGATACAAGATTGAAGACTTCGTCCCATGTCCGGATGGGACTTTCCTTGGCGTGGAAGGCAAGCTTGGCAATACAGATATGTAGATCTCCTACCATTGTAACCGACTCTGTGTAACCCTAGCCCTCTCCGGTGTCTATATAAACCGGAGGGCTTTAGTCCGTAGGACATAACCTCCATTACAACAATCATACCATAGGCTAGCTTCTAGGGTTTAGCCTCCTTGATCTCGTGGTAGATCCACTCTTGTAATACACATCATCAATATTAATCAAGCACGACGTAGAGTTTTACCTCCATCAAGAGGGCCCGAACCTGGGTAAAACATCGTGTCCCTTGTCTCCTGTTACCATCCGCCTAGACGCACAGTTCGGGACCCCCTACCCGAGGTCCGCCGGTTTTGACACCGACAGCCACCTACTCATGTGTTGAGACCAAGATATTCCAATCCAACCATATGAATCTTGACCTCTAGCCTTCCCCAAGTTGCTTTCCACTCAAATCATCTTTCCACCAAATCCAATCCTATGAAAGTGAGTTGAGTGTTGTGGAGACGATCATCTGAAGCACAAGAGCAAGGAGTTCATCATCAACACACCATCTATTACCTTTTGGAGAGTGGTGTCTCCTAGATTGGTTAGGTGTCACTTGGGAGCCTCCAACAAGATTGTGGAGTGAACCAAGGAGTTTGTAAGGGCATGGAGATTGCCTACTTCGTGAAGATCTACCCTAGTGAGGCAAGTCCTTCGTGGGCGATGGCCATGGTGGGATAGACAAGGTTGCTTCTTTGTGGACCCTTCGTGGATGAAGCCCTCTGTGGACTCGCGCAGCCATTACCCTTTGTGGGTTGAAGTCTCCATCAACATGGATGTACGATAGCACCACCTATCAGAACCATGAACATCCGTGTCTCCAATCGCGTTCGCACACTCCAATCCCATCCCTTTACTTTCTTGCAAGTTGCATGCTTTACTTTCCGCTGCCCATATACTCTTTTCATGCTTGCTTGTTTTGTATTGTGAATGGTCAAACTTGTGATTAAACTCCACACAAACTTGAAAAACTTAAAATTGTCAATTTTGTTTGTGGAGTGTCTAATCACCCCCCCTATAGACACCTCTTCTTGATCCTTTCAATTGGTATCAGAGCTTTGGTCTCCATTGCTTTGGATGAATATCATTTGAACAAGTACATTACTAGCCCTTGTGCACCTCATGTTGATCCTATGCATCCTACCCTTGATGAGTCAATTGACATGATTCACAATCTTAGAACTGTTAATCTTATCACTAGAGGTTTGCTTACAAACTTGATACGTTGCTTGCCTACTCTTAAGTGTGCCTACACTATATGGAGATTTCTTGAGGAATGATTTCCAAATTATTCCTTGCAAAATCTAGATGAAATTCTCCATAAGTCTATTGCCGTGAGTAAGATGAATTCCAATGATCCTAAGTTTGGTGATTGTCTATTTGAGCTTACAAATCTTTTGCATGCCAAAGGAGATGTTGGAATTATTAGCAATATTATTTCTGAAGCTATTAAAATTCATAAAGAAGATCATTGTCAGACTCATTTATCTAATGAATCACCCTCTCTAGGAATTGATCCACCACATGACGATGTTGAACATGGATACTATGATGAGGGTGATGATAGTGACTTTGATCTTCATTATGCAATGAGACACTTTGGTCTTATGGCAAATCTTTGGGCATACATGGCAGGAGGAAAGGAATGGGTTCTTGACAGTGGTTGTACCGATCACATGACCGGAATAAAGATATGTTTCGTGAGGTTACTGAAAACGACAGCCCTCAAAAGTATGTCACTTTTGGTAATAACTCAAAGGGTAAGGTGGTTGGCCTCGGTAAGGTGGCCATCTCACATGATATCTCCATAGAAAATGTCATGCTCGTTGAATCTCTTGGCTATAATCTGCTTTCTGTTTCTAGATTAGCTGACTTTGGCTTCAATGTCCTATTTACCAAAGTAGATTTCCAGGTGTTTCATAAAGATAATCATAAAATGGTCTTTACCGGTATACGCAAAGGTGATCTATACATTGTTGATTTCACTAAAAAGGCTCAACCTAGAACTTGCTTAATTGGTAAATCCTCTAAAGGTTGGTTGTGGCATAGACGGTTAGGTCATGTCGGCATGTGAAACCTTGACAAGCTTATTAAAGGAGATCATATCCTTGGTGTTAAAGATGTCATATTTGATAAGGATAGACTTTTCAGCGCTTGTCAAGCAAGTAAAAAGGTTGGAGGAAGCCACCCCGTGAAGAACATCATGACCACAAGGAGGCTGCTCGAGCTGCTTCACATGGATCTTTTCGGTCCTAACGCTTACAAAAGTCTCGGTGGAAACTCATTTGGTCTAGTTATAGTTGATGATTTTTGAAGATTTACGTGGGTGTTCTTTCTCGATGATAAATCGCAAGTCCAAAAGATCTTCAAAAACTTCGCTAGGAAGGCCCAGAATCAGTTTGAAGTGAAGATCAAGAAGGTTCGCAGCGACAACAGAACGGAGTTCAAGAACGCAAATGTGGACACCTTTCTTGACGAAGAAGGGATTTCACATGAGTTCTCGGCTACGTACACACCTCAACAAAATGGAGTTGTTGAGAGGAAGAACTGGACGCTCATCAAAATGGCGCAAACGATGCTTGATGAGTACAAGACGCCAAAGCACTTTTGGGCGGAAGCGGTTGAGACAGCTTGTCATGTGACAAATCGCTTGTATCTTCACAAGCTACTCGGCAAGACGGCATACGAGCTCCTCACCGATAACAAACCCCAAGTTGGATACTTTTGAGTATTCGGCTCAAAGTGCTGCATTCTTGATAAACATCATCATTCTAAATTTGCTCCTAAATCTCATGAAGGTTTCCTACTTGGTTATGGCTCAAACTCTCACACTTACCATGTCTACAATAATTTCACCCGAAAGGTTGAGGAGACGGTAGATGTGGAGTTTGATGAATCTAATGGCTCGCAAGTAGAGCAATTGCCAATTGATGTAGGAGATAAAGATCCTTCGGAAGCAATCCAAGACTTGTCTATTGGCAAGGTTCATCCAACGGAGGTGAAGGAGAGTACCTCATTCGTCCAAGTGGAAGCTTCGACCTCACGACAAGGTGAACCAAGAGTTGATATGGAAGCATCCACAAGTGGGACACACCAAGATGAAGTAAACGAGGAAGTACACCAAGATGAACCGCATCAACCTCCTTCTCCACCATGATGAGAGAACGACAACGTCAACCATGATGAAGGTCAAGAAGAAGAACGAGATGATGAACAAGATGTTCCACCCTGATCAAAGCAAAAGCTCTCACGAGTTCGAGCAAGAGTTGCTAGAGACCATCCCGTCGAGAAAATCTACAATGATATCCAAACCGGGAGAATCACTCGCTCTAATTCTCCTTTGGCTAATTTTTGTGAACATTATTCATTCATCTCTAGCATTTAACCTATGAAGCTTGAAGAAGCATTGGAAGATCCGGATTGGATAAACGCCATGCACGAAGAACTACACAACTTTGAGAGAAACCAAGTGTGGACATTGGTCGAGAAGCCTGACAACAACCACAACATCATCGGTACCAAATGGGTGTTTCACAACAAGCAAGATGAAGATGGACAAGTAGTTCGCAACAAAGCACGTCTCGTCGCCCAAGGCTACACTCGATTTGAGGGTATGGACTATGGTGAGCCATATGCCCCCATTGCTAGACTTGAGTCCATTCGCATCTTACTTGCATAGGCTAATCACCATGATATCACTTTATACCAAATGGACATTAAAAGTGCTTTTCTAAATGGTGAAATTGAGGAGGAAGTTTATGTTAAACAACCTCCCAGCTTTGTTAATCCTAAGAAACCCAATCATGTTTACAAGCTTCACAAAGCTCTTTATGGTCTTAAACAAGCTCCTAGAGCATGGTATAAATGCTTGACCAAGTTCCTTATTGAAAAAGGCTTTGAGATTGGAAAAATTGATTCTACTCTTTTCACTAAAAGGGTTAATGGAGACTTATTTGTGTTCCAAATTTATGTTGATGATATTATATTTGGATCAACTAACCCTCATTTTAGTGAGAATTTTGGGAAGCTTATGTCGGAGAAGTTTGAGATGTCTATGATGAGTGAACTCAAGTTCTTTCTTGGTTTCCAAATCAAGCA
Source organism: Triticum aestivum (assembly GCF_018294505.1). NCBI lineage: Eukaryota > Viridiplantae > Streptophyta > Magnoliopsida > Poales > Poaceae > Triticum > Triticum aestivum. The sequence continues at coordinate 318,258,541 of NC_057795.1, forward strand.
AACTAAGGAAGGCACCTTCGTCTCTCAAACGAAGTACACCAAAGACTTGTTCAAGAAGTTCAATATGCAAGAATGCAAAGGTATGAGTACACCCATGCCTACTAGTGAACATCTTGACTTGACCAAAGATGGTGAACCCGTTGATCAAAAGGTTTATCGCTCTATGATTTGTTCATTATTGTATCTATGTGCCTCTCATCCCGATATCATGCTAAGTGTGTGCATGTGTGCATGATATCAAGCGGCCCCTAAAGAGTGTCATCTTAAGGCCATGAAAAGGATAGTGAGATACTTAATTCATACATCAAACTTTGGCATTTGGTATCCAAAGAGGGCCTCTTTTAATCTTGTTGGCTACTCCGATTCAGACTATGTCGGAGACAAGGTTGATAGAAAGTCCACTTCGGTTACTTGTCAATTTCTTGGTAGATCTCTTATGTCTTGGTCCTCCAAAAAAGAAAACTCGGTATTCTTATCCACTGCCGAAGCAGAACACATTGCCGCTGGTTCATGTTGTGCCCAATTACTTTGGATGACCCAAACTCTTAAAGACTATGGGATATATGTGAAACATGTTCCTTTGCTTTGTGACAATGAGAGCAGTATTAAGATTGCTCACAATCCCGTGCAACACTCTCGAATTAAGCACATTGAAGTTCGTCATCATTTCACTCGAGATCATGTTGCTAAGGGTGATATTAACCTTAAGCATGTTCGCACCGACAAGCAATTGGCGGATATATTCACTAAACCACTTGACAAGAAAGTGCTTTGCAGGTTGAGAGGTGAATTGAACATCATTGATGCCTCAGACTTGGAGTAGGAACTCCATTTGGATACATGCAAGACATTTCTCTCATGATGATGATCATATATCTTGGATACAATTGCACCCTTGCATGTTATGGTACTTGGATGGATCTAAATCTATGAGATTGCAACTCATTCACATCTTGAGCAATCTCTACATCACCAAGTCTCTACTTTACGGTGGTTGAAGACAAGGAAGCATGAAACCCTTCAAATATATCCTTTGAAAAATTCCTATATAAAATTTCATGATTGTCATTTTGGATACACAAGTGTTTTTCCTTGCAAATCTAATCCATGTAGGTAGATGAACTCCAATTACAAGTGGTGCTCCAAATGAACTACATCAACATTGAGCATCCCACACAAGTTCAACTACATGATCAAGTTCAACACCACCACCCAAGGTATGTTATTCCATCTTAGAGAAGCTTTTTTTTGAGGAACTTAGGACAGTGAGGGCACCCCCCACTAACTTTATATTAAAACCTCAACAAACAGAGCTTACATACGAAAGTTTACATCTACTGAGAGGTTAAGAGAGGGCCTGTACAACAAGGGTACAGAGAAGGAAGAAGAGAAAACAAAAACCAACAACATCACACAACAGAGAGAAGAATACTCAAGTGGAAGCAACCAGCCGCTCAACAAATGGCACTAGGGCCTCTTTGACTCTGTGCCTCATCATGCCAAAATCATAGTGAAATCTTTGCCGCCAACCACCCACCATGGGCGCCACCCCCCTAAAGTGTTTGTTGTTACGTTCTTTCCAGATGCTCCAGGCTACCACGATGAAGACATCCATGAACATAGGCCCAGTCCACGCTCTTCTTGCTGCATGCACCAGCTGTAGTCTGTTTCCAGACATGGGCCACGAGATCCCTAACTTTGCCCAACACACTTTGTTGAATTCACACTGAAAAAACAGATGCTCCACGATCTCCTCGGGGGGGGGGGGTTATCACACAACAAGCAGGCATAGTTGTTATCTCTGAGTTTCATATTTTTTCTCTTGAGTAGGCCCCTCGTGTTGAGTCTGTCAGCCAGCAGCAACCAGGCGAAAACCGTCCACTTATTGGTGCAATTTGTCTTCCAGATCCACTCAAAGGCTGGGTCGGCAACCACATCGCGAAGGCAATGTAGGTAGAATTTACCAGAATCAAAACCCTCCGACCCCCAGTCATTTGACTCAGTCAGTTCTATCAGGGCCACGCAGTTTTGGAGATCCTCGAGCTCGCCCCTCGCTTGCACTAAAAGCGGCAAATGAAAGTTCCAGCCAAGCGTGGACGCGGTCAGGAGATTCTGCACAGACACGTCTTCATTCCGTGAGTAGGAAAATAGCCGGGGGTGAGTGTCAGCCAGTACATCCTTATGCCACACATCTTTCCAAAACAGGGCCGTGTTCCCATCCCCAACATTGACAGTCGTGGCCCCCTGTATATCGGTGCAAGGTGGATGATGTCATGCCACCAGAATGATCCACATGGCTCAGTCGCATGCGGGACCAGCCCATTGTAATAGGCCGTCCAGACCAACTTCACCCATGGCAGGTCCATGTGATTATAGAACTTGTGTAGTTGCTTGAGGAGAAGGCCTTGGTTCTGAACCCTTAGGTCAATTATGCCGAGGCCACCTTTGTTTTTGGGGCGGAAGACTAAATCCCAAGCTGCCAACGAGACCGCTTTCATGCCATCGTCCGTGGTCTTAGCCCATAAGCAATATCGTCTGAGTTTATCCAAGTGCTCGAGAATCTTCGGCGGCAATCTGATGGAGCACATGGCATAGATCACAAGCAACGTAATCACTGAGTTAACCAGCGTAAGTTTTGAGCCCAGATCGAGAAGAGTAGCTGCAGTGGAGAGTTTGCGTTCCACCGATGCTACCAGCGGCATGAGATCGGTCACCGTTGGTCGGGTGGTCCCATGGGTAATCCCAGGTATGTGAATGGCATAGAACCGATTGCACAGCCAAAGACTTGTGCCAATCTAGCAGTCGTAGGCACATCAGTATTGACAGTGATCAGAGTGGATTTTTGAAAGTTTATGTGCAGACCCACCAACGCCGCATAGTCCTGAAGAATGACCTTGATGGTTTCTGCTTGAGATTGATCCGCGGGCATCACTAGGATCGTGTCATCAGCGTATTGAATGACGGGGTAATCATCATCTGGGACAGGGATCGGAAGTTGCGGTGCGCCCACTCTGTACGCATCGTTAATGGCTGCTTGTAAAAGATCGGCCGCAAGCACAAAAATGAGCAGGGACAGCGGGTCCCCTTGGCGCACCCCACGCAGGCAGAAGAAATTTTTGCCTGGGGTCCCATTGAGGAGGACGGAGGATTTGCCAGTTGAAAACAGATTGTTCATCCACCCAAGCCATTTATCATCAAATCCCATGCATTCCATGACATCCATCATCGGGACGTGCTCGATCATGTCGAAGGCCTTGGCAAAGTCTAATTTAAGAATGGCGATCGCTCGCCCCAACGCTTGGCATTGGTGTATAAATTAAAAAGCCCATGCTACGCAGTCCTGGATCGACCTCCCGCGCAGGAAACCATACTGGTTTCTGTGTATGATCTTAAGAATTACTTTCAATAGGCGGTTAGTGAGAAGCTTCATCAACAGTTTCAGACAGCAGTTCAGCAGGGTTATGGGGCGATAATCATTGGCAGATTCTGGGGACTGGGTTTTGGGGATGAGAGTGATAAACCCAGTATTCAAACTTTCGAGGTCAAGATTACCTGCATGAAAATCAAAACAGAACCGGTGAAAGTCCTCTTTGATGATGTGCCAGCATGTTTTGATGAAGCTACCACTGAAGCCATCCGGTCTAGGAGCTCGGTCAGAAGGCAGCTCCTTGACCACTTGATCAATTTCACTGCGAGTGAAGGGGGCCGACAGATGTTGGAGCCCTTCCACCTTTTTTATAATATGTTTCAAATCAAATTTCATGTTGGTTTGGTTGGAACAGCCCAACCTTTCTTTGAAGGCCTGAAAAAGAACAGCTTCTTTACCCAGGTGGTCATGGATGACCGAGTCATCAGGTAGTTTCAGCGTGGCAATATTGTTTCTACGGTACCGTTCTGTAGCCACTCTATGGAAGAATTTGGTGTTGCCGTCTCCAAATTTGAATTGCCTAACAGTGCAGCGCTTCCTCCAATAAGCCTTTTTGCACTCCAGCAGGTGAAGTAGGTGTTGCTTCAAAATCCCTCTGAAATTAGCTTCAGGTAAGGACAGCTTCCTTCTTTCTTCCAACCCATCTATCTCTAGCAGGGTTTTATTGCAGTTCTCTATCAGCATGGATAATTTGGATATTTTCTTGCTCCACTGTTTCAGATCATAACGCAAGGTCTTAAGTTTCTTGCACAGGATAGCGGCTGAGTTTGGAGCATAGCAGTGCTTAACCCAAGATCGTTGCACCACTTCAAAAAACCCTGGTTGTTTGATCCAATAGTCCTCGAAACGAAAAACTTAGGATTTTGGTATCTTGGATTGAATACTTACATAGCACGGGACATGGTCTGAAGTGGGTTTACCCAGAGGCATAACCATTGTGTTCGGATACTTGGGTGCCCAGTCGACGGACGTGAAGTGCCAGTCAAGTTGTTCAAGAAGCGGATCGGCTTGCATATTGCTCCAAGTGAACAAGCGCCCTTTAATTGGAATTTCTACGAGAGATTGCCGACGTATAAATTCATTGAAGAGCATCATATCGTTAGCGTCCCCTCCTCCTCTATTGCGGTTATCTGGCGCTCGGATGAAATTGAAATCTCCTAGGAGAAGCCCATCTTCACCCGTGGGGATATCAAGGTCAAAAAGCCACGAAGTGAAAAGCGCTCTGTTCGGATCATTACATGGTCCATACACATTTACGAGCGTCCAAGAGTCACCTGACTGTGTTGAGGTAAGTCTGACGCCTAACGCAAAAGTTTCAGAGAAAACAGCCATGCCAGTGAAAACCGAGCTCATCCACGCAGTTAAGATCCCTCTAGAGTTACCCACAGAGGGTATAAATTCGAACATATCAAACTTTTTAGGACAGAAAAGCTTAACAAAAGAAGCATCAAAAGAAGTACGTTTAGTTTCCTGAAAACAAACGACAAAACATCCACTAATATCGATTGCATTATGGATCGCGAGATGTTTCTTCTCTGAATTGATTCCACGCACGTTCCAGCATAGTATGTTCCACTGCTTATTCGCTGACATCACACCTAGTGTTGGTCTGGATCACCCCCATTGTCGCCCACCAGGAGCTTTTCAGTGCTGAGATCATCAGAGGGTATTCCACACAGAGTCGTGCCCACATACTGTAGCTGATCAATGGGCGTTGGAGGAGGCAGCTGCTCATCAGACACAGAAGGATTCAGCAGCTTGGTGTTGCAGGGATTGGTCGCTTTCGAGGAGCAGGCAATCAAGGGGGCACCCCTAGGCTTGACTTTTGACTACCCCTTCTTGGTGTCAGTGATCAGAGGCACTTTGAATCCGTCGTACTTTGTGGACCTGGTGCTGCGACGGAGAAGAGCAGTATCAACAGGCACTGTTTCTTTAGAGACCATCTTCTGAAGATACCCTTGGCGTGGCTTACCACCAGGGGTAGGCTTGGCCGATGCGAGAAGGGTGGAGCTAGCCGAGGCCCGCTGCAGTGAAGGGATACGCTCGTCTCCAGTAGCTGGTATTTGCACCGCAAAGATGTCCCAAATTTCTGAAGGAATGACGACTGGCTCGTCCAGGGGGAACAGAATTTCAGTCAAATTGGCAGGCTGGGCATAAGCAGAGCCTGTCTCACTGAGAATAGCAACAAAAATAGCTTGGAAAAAGACGAGGGGATTGATCGGCAGCAGACCCTGATTCAGAGTTGGGGTGGTAGCAACCGGGCCCTCAATGCAGCGAGTGAACCTCCCAAAAGAGATCATCCAGAGAAACTGAAGAAATGATAGCCCTTCTGCCGCTCTCACCTCAACAGTGTACGAATTGCCTACCGCGCGAACAAAGTGAGCTCCTGAGGTCTACCTACCATTGATCAATGCATCGGCGACCTATTCAATGTCAGAGTAAACTGACCATTCATCTTGGGGGTCATCAGTGATGTTACTCTCCTGTTCCACGCCGTCCATGAGGGAGGGGCCAGTATATTGGAACAAGGTTCTGAAACTGAAGCCGCGATAAGGAGGAGGTGCAACAGGCCAAACACCCCAACCATCTACTTGCACCTGCTGCTGCTGCTGAGGAGCTTGCTGTTCCCATGCTGCATCTATCTGCTATTGCAGCGCCTGCTGATGCTCGAGATCCCATTGTTGTGCAGCAGAGAGATAGGGAAATTCGTACGGGTGTGGAGAGGCATTCATGGGTGGAGCATCATCCTCATTGCCAACTAGACCAGGGATTGTGTCTCGGCCGTTAAGAACATACACAGGCACCGACCATGAGCGACCCATACCTGGCAGAGTACCACTGCGTTTGACCACAAGGCTATGGGGCACATGCGCAATGTTACTGATGATTACACGGACGAGCACTCTCTCCTTATTCTGACCAGGCTTGTGCCAGAGATCCAACTTACCAAAGCAAGAAACTGCCTTGTTGATGTAATGATCCGTTTGATAATCCATGGGGAAAGCCAAGAAAAGAACCCAGGCCACATACTAGAAGGGGCATTGACGCATATTCTCCCCTTCATCATGTGGTACAAAAGACAATGTCATATCATCATCCAGGGGATCTAGTTGGTGTGGACTTTCCATGATAAACTGATCTCTCAGGGCAACATCCGCAAAAGCAACCATGCCCACCCCAATCAGATAAACAAAAGCATCAGGAACTTCAAGGTGGAAATCTTCAGTCATGATTCGGACCACTTCATTCATAAATAACTGCTTTTGATGATCAGGCACGGGAGGTGTGGCAGTGACAATGGCGTACCTTTCATGGCTGAGCGGCGGGTCATCGACCACTATCATGTTGCGCGCCAATCGATTGTCAGGCCCTCTCTCGATCTGAGCTCCCATCGGCACGAACTGGAACGGGCGGACGGGGAAGTTTGCCATGGCCGCAGACAGCTTGGCGCCTCGAAGATCTGCTGTCGATGGAGGTGTTCTGCCTGATGGGGGTTTGCCTTGCTGCTCATTGGTCGGCTGGGGTGGCAGAGAGGGTAGCTGGTGTATGTTTGGAAGCGGAGTCGTCAAGCCAATAGCGGAGGAGGGGATGGGCCCAATATCTGGTGCATTCTTTTTGGGTCGCCAAATCTTGTTAATTTTTGGTAGGTGGGGATTCCGTGGACGTACCCGTTTCCTGGGAAGGGGCATAGGATTTGTGGTGGTGATGGCTTGCCGTTCCAACTTCCTTCTACGCCAGGTTAAACAAAAAACATTTTTGGCCGAACAGCGTTGCGGCTCATGGCCTAGAAGGTTGCAGTTTGAACATCTCAAGAGACCAGGGCAGAAAACTTTTTGATGCGACTGACTATTCCATATGTTACAGGTCTGTACAGAAAGGCCCATGGGTTGCTTACCACAGAAACATGCTCGCTCAAACGTGTTGCACAAATGACAGAGCTTGGCCTGGCAATCTATGGACCTGTGGTCAGTTGCACTACAATGGAAACATCGGCCCAGAGTATCATGAATGATCTCCGAAGATGGCAGGTCATTCAAGTCATATATTTTTTGGATAGCTGCCTCGTCATATTGAGCCTGACGGAAATCCAAGATATGCTCCAAAACAGAGATTGGTATGTTGCGCCAATTGTGCTCACGGTGTTTCTTTCCAACATATTTTTTGGCAAGGACATTATTGTTGACCGATGGGATTACCAAACTGCCAAACTGAATAGATGTGTTGCTCGGAATTTCCTCTGAGCAAGAAACTTCTTCAAATGAATTCATAAGATTAGTTGAGATGTGCTTGGAAAACCCAAATTTCGCCAACTCATGGTTGGATGAATTATCTTTGGCAGCACTAGTCGCAAGAAATGCAAGGTTAGAACGAACCGCCCTGGGAGTTCTAGCCCATAACTCAGAGATTTCATGTGGCGTGTTCCAACCCACAGACCCATCAGCAGGTGCAGTCCATGGCTGTTTGAATAAACCAAAATGACAAACAAAATCCGGCCAGACTCTATCCCGTAGGGCATAGATAAAATGGCCCACCTTATTGGATGCCACAGAGAATCGGAAGTTCTTGGTTCCAATTTGTGTCACGTTAAAGCCAGAAGCAAGACCTCCAATGCAACATTGCAAAGCCAAACCAACCGAAGCACAAGAGAGGGGAAAGGAGGTAGAGGAGAAGGTGACCACCAAGAAAAATTCCTTGGATGCAGAAGGGCAAGACCGTGACGCCGGCGGCCCCCGTCCAACTGGAGGCGCCGGACAACTTGTTAGAGGCGCTTAAAGGCGCTTCCATCAAGGAAGAACACCGTACTATCATGAGTGCGGTGATTCAGAAGGTTCAGCTCGCCAAAAGCGGGCTAACCGAAGCCTGCAGTAGCCTTCTAACAGGCTTTGAGGTAAGAAGTTAAAAATATTCAATGTAATACCGCATAGACAGTAGCCCCTGATGCTCGGTTCGGTGTTCGGAAAGAAAAGCCGGACTGAGGATCTAAAAAGATATACACAGTGTTGCTAAAAATTATGTCAATATGGGTGTGCAGGCTGCGCTGCTGACCTCTGCCGCACTGACTGCGGAGGTCGGTGCTTTGAAGCAGGACCTCGAGCGGTCCGAGCAAGAGCTCGGCCGTGCCAAGAAGCAGCTCGAGGACAAAGAAGGTGAGTAACACCACTTTGAATAGTTACCTTATAGAAAAGGATTTAGGTTGCGATAAAAATAACAAGGATAACGTGGGTACTGCAGGGGCCACGAACGAGGTGGCAACCCTGAAGGAGGTTGTGTCCGCGGCCGAACGCAATGCGGCCGCGGAACGGGCAGAGCGAGAGAAGCAGGAGGCGCGGGTGGCGGAGGTGCGGCAAGAGCTCCAAGCTCTCATGGAAAAACATGAGAGTTTGGAGCGCGACTCAAGGACTCGAGAGTCCGAGCTTGCCTCGGCTCTCGAAAGTGCCAAAGCCGCCAAGGCCGAGGCCCATAAGGCCCTTCAGGAGGTTGAGGATGTGAAGAAAATAGCGGCGGGTAAGGCATTTTTCATGCAAAGCAAGCATGTTAATGTAAACTTCCTGATACTTACCCGAATTCGAAGCTCTCCAAGGGCGTTTGCAGATCTGCCTTGCAGCGTCTCCGATGCCGCCGCATTCTACCGAGCCGAGGAGGGGAGCTCAATGGAGAAGGTCTTCTGATCTCAGTACACTGAGGCCGGCCATCCGGTGCCCCCTAGCGACCAGCTGAAGCAGCTGGTCGAGCTCCACAAGGTAGCCGAGCAGGCCATGAAGGGCCTCATAGTCCGGCTGTGGCCTGGAGAGGCCATGCCCGGGAGCTACTTCGGCCTCGTGCGGCGGCTGGTGGATGCGTGCCCCTGGGTGGAGGTCATCAAGCGCTTCGCCTGAATTGAAGGTGCTCGTCGGGCCCTTGCCCGCGCAAAGGTGCACTGGGGCAGGCTGGATGCAGAGAGGCTTATCACTGACGCGCCGCCAGCGGGCAAGGAGTATCGTACGCCCGAGATGTACTATAAGACTGTCCTGAAGGGTGCCCGCAAGATTGCGGATGAGTGCCACAGAGATGTAATTATTGAGTAAACTCGCAATGTGTTATCCTATGCGCTGAAAACTTTGTTCATATGCGCTAAGTAACGCTTATTGATTTAAAATATTACCTTCTGTGCGGCCGTTTATAAAATCTGAGAGATGGCAAGTCGTCGGCTTCATCCCCCATGCCACGAGTGCTGGGGTGTTCGGGATAAATTTGAGCACTCTTGTTCCCATTTTTGGGTCCATCTAGGGAGGCGCTCAACACAACGAACAAGGCAACCGGACTTATAATGCTTGAACACTCTCACTTAGCCAGAGAATTCTATAATTTTAAATTTCGGCGAAGCCCCTAGTATTCGGAAGACCGAGTTTGGGGCGCTATCCACGCCTTGGCCGGACATTATCCGGTTCTTCGCTCGAAGCGGCGTAAGTCTTTAGGGACTCGAAAAGACCTCTCGAACAGCGACCAGTCTCTCGCCTTATCATGCCAGTCAGTTTTAGCTTTCTCCACTGAGGCGCTCGCCCAGCTCAACCGGGGCGCAATCGCAGTGGTTCTCCCAGTGCTACCTTAGCCGACAAAACGGAACGTAAGGTACCAAAACATGGGAGCCGGGCAAACCCAACTATTGACCCAAGACATGATTCAGAGCCGATTCATATAATGCTATAAGTTCGGGGTGCCGCACTTGTGAAAGTGTTCGGACTTATCACACCATAATGCGGGGAACATAAGCCCCTGGTGTATTCGGTCATACCAAAATATACGGGTGCAAGATGTCATTAATGAACATATATGTAAAGTAATGCAATTATAAACAAAAAGTGATGCATTATTTATTCAAGGAATTCTGCTATGAGTGCGGAATGATACAAATAGTGCGGTAAGCAAGGGATTGGACTGATTAAACATGCCCCCCTCCAGGGGTGGGCTGCGGACTGGTGTATATAATCAAATTTAATGCTCGTAATGGAGACCACCTGAGTGTTCGTCGCAGCCTATTTCCCTCCCTGGCTGTTGCATCGTGAGTTCGGCGAGTTCGCCGCCGGACAGGGCCTCTGGTGAACGGAGTCCTGTGTATAAAAATAAGAAAAATAAAAATAAAAAGAGTGACACACTTGGGAGCCCCTGGTGTGGTCGAGCCGCACTCTGGGTCTGTTGTGGTCGTGCCCGTCCCCCTATGCCCATGGTATCTCCAGAGAGTAATGATGTACGCGGAGGGCTGGTCTTGCAATCATGCGAGGGCTAGGGTTGGGGCCGCATTGCTACGCGTGCTCGGAACGTGCCAGGTGGTCTTGATTGATGTTGCTCCGGGCGCGTTTGGCCGTGTCCGGTCGTTTAACGGCCGGACTCGAAAATTGCCTTAGAAGGCTGCTCTGTACTTCTGCCGCGAGAGCCGCTGTATGTTCCTCCGTTCGGAGGGAGCGTTCCGTATTTCCATTGACCGTGATGATTCCACGAGGGCCTGGCATCTTGAGCTTGAGGTATGCATAATGCGGCACCGCGTTGAATTTTGCGAACGCGGTTCGTCTGAGCAGAGCATGATAGCCGCTGCGGAACGGGACTATGTCGAAGATTAACTCCTCGCTCCGGAAATTATCCGGGGATCCGAAGACCACTTCCAGTGTGACCGAGCCTGTACAATTGGCCTCAACACCTGGTATGACGCCTTTGAAGGTCGTCTTTGTAGGTTTAATCCTTGAGGGGTCTATGCCCATCTTGCGCACTGCATCCTGATAAAGCAGGTTCAGGCTACTGCCGCCGTCCATCAGGACTCTCGTGAGGTGAAATCCATCGACGATTGGGTCTAAAACCAATGCGGCGAATCCGCCATGGCGGATACTGGTTGGATGGTCTCTTCGATCGAAAGTGATCGGGCAAGAGGACCATGGATTGAACTTCGGGGCGACTGGCTCCATCGCATATACGTCCCTTAGTGCACGCTTCCGCTCCCTCTTGGGTATATGGGTTGCGTATATCATGTTTACCGTCCGCACTTGTGGTGGGAAACCCTTCTGTCCTCTATTGTTCGGCGGCCGGGTCTCTTCCTCATCATCGATGTGCAGCCCCTTGTCGTTGTTTTCGGCAATTAACTTGCCTGCCTGCTTAAATACCCAACAATCTCTGTTGGTGTGGTTAGCTGGCTTTTCGGGGGTGCCATGTATCTGGCATGAGCGGTCGAGTATTCGGTCAAAATTGGACGGACCTGGAGTGGTTCTTTTGAATGGCTTCTTCCGCTGACCGGGTTTAGAGCCTCGGAATCCGGCGTTGACTACCGTATCCTCATTGTTGTCGCCGTTAACGCGGCGTTTGTTTTTGCTTCGACGCGACCTGCCATTGTGGTCCTTAGTATCCGGACTGCCAGCATTTTTACTGAGGTTGTTGCTGCGAGCTAGCCAGCTATCCTCTCCCGCACAGAAGCGGGTCATTAATGATGTGAGGGTTGCCATGGATTTCGGCTTTTCCTGTCCTAGGTGCCGGGCCAGCCATTCGTCGCGGATGTTATGTTTGAAGGCTGCGAGGGCCTCTGCATCCGGACAGTCGACGATTTGATTTTTCTTTGTTAAGAACCATGTCCAGAATTGCCTGGCCGATTCGTCTGGCTGCTGAATTATGTGGCTTAGGTCATCGGCGTCTGGTGGTCGCACATATGTGCCCTGGAAGTTGTCGAGGAATGCGGCTTCCAGGTCCTCCCAACACCCAATTGACTCTGCGGGCAAGCTGTTAAGCCAATGCCGAGCTGGTCCTTTAAGCTTGAGTGGGAGATATTTGATGGCGTGGAGATCATCTCCGCGGGCCATATGGATATGAAGGAGATAATCTTCGATCCAAACTGCGGGGTCTGTTGTGCCATCGTAGTATTCAATGTTGACGGGATTAAACCCTTCAGGGATTTGATGATCCATTACTTCGTTTGTGAAGCATAGTGGGTGTGCGGCGCCTCTGTATTGAGCAATATCACGACGTAGCTCAAGGGAGCGTTGTCTGCTGTGTTCATTCCGGCCGGAGTTGTTGTATCCGGCGCGACGATATTCGTCGTGGGTCATGGGGCGCCCGCGTGATCCATAGATAGATCTGGATTGTCTTGCCTTGTCCTCCAATATATCCCGCAAGTCCGGTGCGTTCCCCCGTGGCTTCGTACTTTTTGAGCGATGCCGGGGTACGGTCTTGGTGGAGGGCCTAGGTGCCTCTCTGTCCCGACCGCGGGGTGGTCGGTCTGCCGTATTGTGCGCTGGTGATGAAGGTATATATGCTTCCTCCTCTAGTCAGGGGAGCAACTTGCGTTTTGGGTAGCTCTTGGAGGGGCGTTCGAGTTCATACTCTTCGGCCGCGAGGACCTCGGTCCATCTGTCGGCCAGCAGGTCTTGATCAGCTTGAAGCTGCTGCTGCTTTTTCTTTAGGCTATTTGTTGTGGCCATTAGCCTGCGTTTGAAACGCTCTTGTTCAACGGGATCCTCAGGCACGACGAATTCGTCGTCGTCGAGGCTTGCCTCGTCTCCGGAGGGAGGTATGTAATTATCATCCTCAACCTCTTCGTCTGCCGCTCTCTCGTGAGGGCTTGCGTCCTCCTGCGCTGAATCTTGCAGGAGGGGATTGTCTTCGGCACTTTCTGGGGTGTTATTATCTCCTGTGCCGGAATCTCCATTCTTGCTTTGGCGGGATTTAGAGCGGCGCCGCTGACATCGGCGCTTGGGCTGTTTCTTTAAGGAATCTGCCTCTGCTCCTTCTTCGTCGTCCCCATCCTTTGGGGTGTCCACCATGTATATGTGATATGGCGAGGTGGTCTTCCAGTGCCCTGTAGGCGCTAGTTCTTGATTGTCTCCGGTATCATCGTCCATACCGTCGATGTCTTCGGAGTCGAAGTCTAGCATGTCGGTTAGATCGTCGACAGTGGCTACAAAGAGGGTGGTGGGTGGGCTTTGAATTTCTTCGTCGTCCGCATCCCAACCATCCTGGCCATAGTCCGGCCAGGGCTCTCCAGATAGCGAGAGATGCTTTAGTGAATTTAGGATGTCACCAAAGGGTGAGTGTTGAAAGATGTCCGCAGCGGTGAACTCCATGATCGGCGCCCAATCAGATTCGATTGGCAGGGGCGCAAGAGGTTCGGAGTCCGGCAGGGAGTCCGGCACCTCGGAGTCACGAGCTTTATAAGGGACAAGGCCAGTGTTCGGCTCCATCGCCGTGGAAGTCGCAGCTCCCGAGGCGGTGTCCAACCACCCGTCCTCGATCTGCGCAATCGGCTCCGGACTATGGGTTGGAGCGGATTTGTGTGCGGCCTCCAAGGTACTGTCCGGCGGCAAAGTTAAATCATGCACATCGTGATAGTGCGGCACGCTCGGCTGCGGCTCGGATCTAACGAAGATCAAGTCTCCGCGGATATCCGCTGTGAAGTTTAGGCTTCCAAATCTGACCTGATGACCAGGGGCGTAGCTTTCGATCTGCTCCAGATGGACAAGTGAATTGGCCCGCAGTGCGAAGCCGCCAAATACGAAGATCTGTCCGGGGAGAAAAGTCTCACCCTGGACGACGTTGTTGTTGATTGAAGAAGCCATCAAGCCTATCGGTGATGGCACAGAGGAACTCTCAATGAAAGCACCAATGTCGGTGTCAAAACCGGCATATCTCGGGTAGGGGGTCCCGAACTTTGCGTCTAGGCGGATGGTAACAGGAGACAAGGGACACAATGTTTTTACCCAGGTTCAGGCCCTCTCCATGGAGGTAAAACCCTACTCCTGCTTGATTGATATTGATGATATGGGTAGTACAAGAGTGGATCTACCACAAGATCAAGGAGGCTAAACCCTAGAAGCTAGCCTATGGTATGATTGTTGTAATGGTTATTCGTCCTACGGACTAAAACCCTCCGGTTTATATAGACACTGGAGAGGGCTAGGGTTACACAGAGTCGGTTACAATGGTAGGAGATCTACATATCCGTATCGCCAAGCTTGCCTTCCACGCCAAGGAAAGTCCCATCCGGACACGGGACGAAGTCTTCAATCTTGTATCTTCATAGTCTTGGAGTCCGGCGGACGATGATAGTCCGGCTGTCCGGACACCCCCTAGTCCAGGACTCCCTCAGTAGCTCCTGAACCTGGCTTCAATGACGATGAGTCCGGCGCGCATAATGTTCGGCATTGCAAGGCGGGTTCCTCCTCCGAATAATCCATAGAAGATTGCGAACACCAGGATAGTGTCCGGCTCTGCAAAATAAATTCCACATTCCACCGTAGAGAGAATAATATGTACACAAGTTCAATCTGCTGACGTATTTTGTGGCATGACATCACACCACTACCAAGCCTTTATTTGAATCGTTTTTTATTATACCACCTCAGCGCGTTTAGTGAAGCGGTTTCCTTGGCACGTCTTGTCGAAGCAGAGATCGTGTTCCCCTTATTCCGAGATTCTCATCAATACGGACGTGGGTAACCCAACCGCGCTCGTTGCCACGCCCCCTCTATCGAAGGCGAGTCCCGAACGGTCATGGAGACGGCTCTTGGTATTCTCCCTCTTTATAATAGGACCAAGGCCCGTTTCTTTTCTTCAATCCTCCATCGAATCTTCTCCTTGCTCCAAGTTCCAACACCCAGAGCCCCATATTCGAGCGCTTCGGACCTTCAACAATGTCCGGCTCCGACCTTCAGGGCCGGTGGATGCCCTCCTCCGTCACGGAGGAGGACGTGCTAAAGCTGCGAGAGGCCAAGTACCTTCCCTACGAGATTTCGCACAGGCTGCCCGCCGAAGGGCAGGCCATCCCTACCCCCGAGCCCGGCGAGTACGTCGTCTTTGTATCCCACCTCCGTCGGGGTTTAGGCTTCCCGATGGATCCTTTTGTGAGAGGGCTCATGTTCTACTATGGGTTGGAATTCCACGACTTGGCTCCGAAGTCCATCCTCCATATTTCCGCATTTATTGTTATCTGCGAAGCCTTCCTCCGCGTCACCCCCCACTTCGGCCTGTGGCTGAAGACTTTCAATGTGGAGCCGAAGATGATCGGGGGGCGCCAAGCAGAGTGCGGCGGGGCGGCCATAAGCAGGAGGGCCGATGCCCTGTGGCCCGAGGGCTCCTTCCAAGAGGAGCTCGGCTTGTGGCAGCAGGAGTGGTTCTATATCACCGCTCTGAAGGGTAGCAGGCAGAAGCCACCGCCCGTATTCCGCTCGGGACCTCCTCGACGGTTGATGTCGTGGGTCAACCAAAAGCTCAACTGGGGGCCGTCAAAAGACGTGCCCCTATTGCAGGGCCGGATTCGAGACCTCCAGGCGAGGGAGATCGATCTGGTCGTGGTGATGCAGGTTATGCTAATTAGGCGTCTCCTGCCCTGCAAACGCCGTCCTCTCCGGCTATGCGAGTTCAATCCAGAGGGACCATGGATTCTCCAACACTTTATGGGTACGACACCCGTGGAGATGTACAAGTTGTTCTTCGGATCACGGGCGGTGTGTCCGGAATTGACCGAGGACGCCAGCCTAAGCTGCAATCGCTAGGATACTCAAGTAAGTAGCTCAGTGTTTGGACGTACCGTTTGTTTGCCTTTCTACAATTCGCCTTTTAACCCGTTATCCTTCAACAGTAGTGGATAGCGCAAGCAAAGCTGATACGGTGTCCGGCCCCCCTCCCAGAGACCGCGCCGGATCCCGTGCTGGTCAAGATGCTAGAGGTTGCGCCTTCAGAAGAAGGCGGAGGGGAAAATAAGGGAGCTACCGCCTCGCCCAAGGAGGCTCTTGAAAGAGGGGGGATCGAGAATCCCTCCCTCCAAGGGGAGAAGAGGACCGCCTCTGGAGACCCGGAGGCCAAAGCCCCTTAGCGGGGGAAGAAGTCTTCACCAGAGGGTCCTGCGTCCGGGGAGGCCCCGGCCGCACAGTCTCCCCTAAAGCATCAGCCCTCCAGCGTGCCGTAAGTAGAAAAAAGTGAGCTCGGTAATAAGAGACATCCCTATTTGTGTTTCTGAGGATAAGCGAATTTTTACCTTGTAGTTCGGATCTCCGACCTTCTCAGATGAGCTCATCTTCGGGGGATCTTTGTCCGGAGATGGTGGAGAGCGAGACGCCTCCGTCCGCTGCACCGTCAGATAGGGCGGACGAGCCTGAAGTGTCATCACGGAGGGTATCCCCGAGCCCAGCAGAGCCGAAGAGTTCGGCGCCAACTAGTGTTCGGCCGGGGGAGCTGAAGGATCTGCTTGAGAGGGCGTCCATCTCAGAAGATCACCGTGCATTGATGAGCATGGTGATTGGAAGGATTTCGTCCGCCGAAAGCGGATTGCATAATGCCGTCGGGAGTTTGCTGGCGGGGTTTGAGGTATGTAAAAATGACATCCCTTTTTGACAGTTTTGCACATAAAGTGCGCCCTGTATAGATAGTAGCCCCTGAGACTCGGTAGGTTGTCGAAAGCGACAGCGTGCCGAGGATCAAAATCGTAGGTATTGAGTGTCTCCTTTCCTATGCAGGTGGCGGATAGTCCGGGGGCTAGCCGGACTGATGGAGTTGCTGAATTAAAGCGGCAACTCGATGTTGCGGATGCGGACATCGCGCTAGTCAACAAGCGACTTGACGAGTCGCAAGGTAAGTTGTTTCTCCACAGTCACCTATTAAGGGATCCAAAGCCCACCTCTTACAATATTTGTGCTTGATGCAGATGGTGCCGCTGCTGTGGAGAGCCTTCGGGCAGAACTTGCTCAAGCCAAGGAGTAAGCTAGAAGGAGTGATGCGCCTGCCTCAAGGGCGGCCGAGGAGTTAGAAGCCGAAAGGGCTGCACACTGCCGGAGTAGGGAAGAGATGGCCGAAATGGCCGTTAAGTTCAAGGATGCTACCGACCGCAATGAGGCTCTTGAAAAGGAGCGCCTGTTGGAGCGAGAAGACCTGGGGAAGGCCACCGCCGAAGCCAAGGATGCCCGTTCTGCAATGCGGGCTATAAAGGAGGAGCTGCGCCAGGCCGGAGACATTGTGGCTGGCAAGCCTTTTCTGCTGTGCCGCAGGTTTACGGATCCAAAATATGCCCAGCTTGGCCAGCTGTGGGGTCCGGAGGATCCTTATATGGACTTAGCGGCGAGTGCGGCGGATGCCGTTGTGCACTTCCAAAGTCAAAAGGATCACAAGACGGAAGAGTTGTTTTGGTCTCAATTCCATAGTCCGGATCGTTCACTTCCGCTGACCGATCGGTTAGCCGAATGGGATGAGCTGAATAGGTTGTTCGGACTTGCCATGACAGATATCGTGACTCATGTCTGGCCGGATAGGCCCAAGCCGAAGAGCTATTTTGGCTTATTGCAGCAATTTCTTGGGGCGGTGCCGCATATCAAGGCGATGAAGCGGTCGGCCTGCATAGAGGGTGCACGGATGGCACTCGCCCGTGTGAAGACACATTGGACAGAGATGGATACCACCACCATTGCGACCCAGGGTTCGGACGAGAGCCGTTTACCCGCCGAGCACTATTTTGGGGAAGTTCTGCGTGGTGCTCGTGTAATAGAGTCGCAGTGCTCAAAAAATGTCACGTTCAAATGAACGTTTAATTTTATAAAACAATGTTTATGTTGTAGGCGCTTTTTGTACTTGTGCGTTCAAGTATTGAAATATCTCCTGTGCGGCCGTTTATGTATACGTATGTATAACCTGAAAGATGGCAGTCGTCAGCTTCAGCCCCCACGCACAAGGTGCGGGGGTGTTTGCAAAAATAGCGTATTTTCACACTTAATCTGACGTCTCGGTCCTGTTAAGGAGGTGGTAGCGTAGCAAACGAGGCAACCGGACTATAATGCTTTATCACTTTCACTTAGCCATTGGAGTTTGAGGGTGGGACTACGATATAGCCTCTGGGGGCACCCCGCTCTCCGAATTCGGGGCGCGTATGTGCCTGACCGGGAAATGGTCCTTCGTCAAAGCGGAGGAATTCTAAACATTCCGGTGGTCGATCGAGTGGTTGACCAGTCTCTCGCTGTATCATGACAGTCAGTTTTCGGCTTTCTCTACTGAGGTGCTCTCCCAGTCGAACTGGGGCACAATCGCAGTAGTTCTCCTGGTGCCACGTTAGCCGATGATACGGAACGTAAGGCGGCAAAACACAGGAGCCGGGCAAACCCAACATTTGACCAAAGACATGATTCGGAGCTGATGCATATAAGGCCTAACTCGAGACGCCGAACACTCCCTAAGGTGTTCGGTCTTTATAATAACGGGCGGAACAATGCCCTAAGCCCCTACTGTCCAGGTACGGGCGAGGTCCTCTGACGCGGCCGATGCCAAAACGTCAGTCTCCTCTCTGGTTATCATGAAAAACCAGGGGATTATAGCAACAAGAGACAGTAAAAAAGGTTTGCGCAGGGTCTTAATCTGAAAAGAATCCTTGCAACGGGTCCCTACTGCACGTCTACGCCTGTGTCTCCGTTGTACCATATCCTGGACGGGTGTGCATGTTGTTTATCTGTAAAAAGAGAGGAACTTAGTTTGAAAAGAAATCGTGCGAAAAGTGCATAAAAAATTGAAATATTAATAAATTAATAAAGTTGAGCCTATATTAGCTCATTGTTGCTTATATGCATAGCCCCTTGTGAAGGGGTGTGTGGCTAGGGAGCCCCTAGCTTATTTATGCCAGACTCGTCTAGCCGTGTCCGGGGTCTTTGAATGACCCTCTTAATGAAATGATGCCACGTGGACCGGGCATTTTAAGTGTAAGAGACGCGTAATGTGGTATTGCGTTAAAGCGGACAAAAGCTTCACGTCCCAATAGTGCTTGATAGCTACTTTTGAATGGGGCGACATGAAAGATTAGCTTTTCGCGTCGGAAGTTGTCCGGTGACCCGAACACAACTTCTAGTAATAAGGAGCCTATGCACTTGGCGTAAGGGCCTGGCGTCACTCCTTTAAAGGAAGTGCGACTATGTCGAATTTTAGTAAGGTCTATCCCCATCTTGCAGATTGTGTTCGGATATAGCAGGTTTAAATCGCTGCCGCCGTCCATCAGGACTTGTGTAAATTGTAGTCCGTCGATTATAGGATCCAATATCAGAGCAGTCCATCCTGTGTTTTGAATGCTTCTAGAATAATCTAGGTGGTCGAAAGTGATTGGTTTTGACATCCAACTTCGAGGTTCCGCTGGGGTGGACCGTGCGGCACTTATTTTAGCGGGTGCCGCATTGTTTTCCCATATATCACATGAAGTGAGTTTACTGTTTTGACTTCTTGTGGGAAAGTCTTATGTTTTCCGGTGCTCTGCTGGTGGGGTTGATCATCATCCTCGCTTGATGCGTCGAGCCCCTTGTGTTCGGCGTTGAGTCGGCCGGACTGTTTGAAAACCCAACAATCTCGGTGGGTGTGGTTTGCAGGCCTTCCGGAGGTACTGTGGATTTGACATATCCGATCCAAAATTTTGTTTAAGTTGGATAGCTCATCACTGTTGTCCTTAAGAGGCAGTATTTTGTTGTTTGGGCGCGAGCTTTTGAATCCGGCGTTGACCGCCGTGTTCTTTGGGCTTTTTTATTTATTCCGGCGCTGATCCTTTCGGCGCCGTGATTTTCCGTTTCCATCTCTGATCTCGGATGTACTCGGGTCGCTGGTGCTGCGTCCTGCTAGCCAGCTGTCTTCCCCCGCGCAAAAGCGGGTCATGAGGCTTGTTAGTGCGGACATTCTCCTCGGCTTCTCGAGGTGTCTGGCGAGCCATTCGTCTCGGACGTTGTGTTTAAAAGCTGCTAAGGCTTCAGCGTCCGGACAGTCGACTATTTGGTTCTTTTTGGTAAGGAACCTGTTCCAGAATTTGCGCGCTGACTCTCCGGGCTGTTGAGTTATATGACTTAGATCGTCTGCATCCAGAGGGCGGACATAAGTCCCTTGAAAATTTGCTCTAAACGCGTCCTCGAGCTCTTCCCAACTTCCAACAGTGTTTTCTGGGAGGCTTTTGAGCCAATGCCGAGCTGGCCCTTTGAGCTTGAGGGGTAGATATTTTATGGCATGGAGATCATCTCCTCTAGCCATATGTATGTGTAGTATGTAATCCTCTATCCAGACTCCAGGGTCTGTTATTCTGTCGTATGACTCTATGTTTATGGGTTTGAACCCTGCTGGAAATTCATGGTCCAGCACCTCATCGGTGAAACATAGTGGGTGTGCGGCGCCCCTGTATTTGGGTGTGCCGCTGTCTTCGAACACCTGGCGTGTTGTGTTGCTTCCTGGGGCCCCCTTTTTTGGCCCGTAAATGGACCTGGCTGGGCCGTCTGTTTTCCCAGGATCCTGAGTTGGCTTGTGTGCGGCGCCGCTTGTCGCTTTTGGCCTGTCATCTGGCCGTCTATCCGGCCAGGCGGCTTCTTTAATTTTTGACTGTGGTGGCTCTATGGCATCCTCGTCAAATTCTGGCAGCAGCTTGCACTTCGGGTAGCTCTTTAATTGATGGCCATTGTCATATTTGTCTGCGGTTTTGAGCACTTTGCTCCACCTCATTCTGAGTATGTCTTCCGCTGTTTTGAGCTTCCGTTTTTTCCTTCTTCAGACTTCTTGCAGTGGCGACGAGTCTTTTGTGAAGGTTCTTATGCTCCGGTGGTGTGTCCGGCGTGAGGTCGTCTGGACTGTTTGTTTCGCCGGGCATGGATTGATTATCCGATTCGTCCTGTTCGGACGGTTGTTTGGTTGCATGTTCGTCGTCCACTGGTTTGCCCTGCTCTATTGCTGGGTCATTAGGAGCGTTGTTTTTGTCGGAGCGGGACTTAGGGTGGCGTCTGCGTCGCCGTTTTGGTTGTTTGTCGGCGGGATTATCCTTTGCCGCGCCCCGTTGGTCCTCGTTATCACTTCCTTTTGGGGTGTCCACCATATATACATCATGGGTTGGGGTGGCCTTCTAGTGCTCAGTGAGCGCTGGTTCTTGATCGTCTCCGGCATCGTCGCCCATACCGTCGATGTCTTCGGAGTCGTAATCTAGCATGTCTGTTAGATCGTCGACAGTTGCTACAAAGTGGGTGGTGGGCGGGCTTTGAATTTCTTCGTCGTCCGCATCCCAACCCTCCTGGCCATAGTCCGGCCAGGGCTCTCCGGATAGTGAGAGATGCTTTAGCGAATTTAGGATGTCACCAAAGGGTGAGTGCTGAAAGATGTCCGCCGCGGTGAACTCCATGATCGGTGCCCGATCGGATTCGATTGGCAGGGGCGCAGGAGGTTCGGAGTCCGGCAAGGAGTCCTGCACCTCGGAGTCACGAGCTTTATAGTGGACGAGGTCAGTGTTCGGCTCCATCGCCGTGGCAGTTGCAGCTACCGAGGCGGTGTCCAGCCACCCATCCTCGATCTGCGCGCCCAGCTCCAAACTATGGGTCGGAGCGGATTCATGTGCGGCCTCCAAGGCATTGTCTGGCGGCAGAGTTAGATCATGCCCATCGTGACAGTGCGGCACGCTTGTTTGCGGCTTGGATCCATCGAAGATCAAGTCCCTGCGGATATCCACCGTGAAGTTTAGGCTTCCAAATCTGACCTGATGGCCAGGGCGTAGCTTTCGATCTGCTCCAGATGGCCAAGTGAATTGGCCCGCAGTGCGAAGCCGCCGAATACGAAGATCTGTCCGGGGAGAAAAGTCTCACCCTGGACGGCATTATTGATTGAAGGAGCCATCAAGCCTATCGGTGACGACACAGAGGAACTCTCAATGAAAGCACCAATGTCGGTGTCAAAACCGGCGGATCTCGGGTAGGGGGTCCCGAACTGTGCGTCTAGGCGGATGGTAACAGGAGACAAGGGACACGATGTTTTTACCCAGGTTCGGGCCCTCTCGATGGACGTAAAACCCCAATCCTGCTAGATTGATATTGATGATATGGGTAGTACAAGAGTGGATCTACCGCGAGATCAAGGAGGCTAAACCCTAGAAGCTAGCCTATGGTATGATTGTTGTAATGGTTGTTAGTCCTACGGACTAAAACCCTCCGGTTTATATAGACACCGGAGAGGGCTAGGGTTACACAGAGTCAGTTACAATGGTAGGAGATCTACATATCCGTATCGCCAAGCTTGCCTTCCACACCAAGGAAAGTCCCATGCGGACACGGGACGAAGTCTTCAATCTTGTATCTTCATAGTCTTGGAGTCCGGCGGACGATGATAGTCCGGCTGTCCGGACACCCCCTAGTCCAGGACTCCCTCAGTAGCCCCTGAACCTGGCTTCAATGACGATGAGTCCGGCGCGCATAATGTTCAGCATTGCAAGGCGGGTTCCTCCTCCGAATAATCCATAGAAGATTGTGAACACCAGGATAGTGTCCGGCTCTGCAAAATAAATTCCACATTCCACCGTAGAGAGAATAATATGTACACAAGTTCAATCTGCTGACGTATTTCGTGGCATGACGTCACGCCACTACCAAGCCTTTACTTGAATCGTTTTTTTATTATACCACCTCAGCGCGTTTAGCGAAGCGGTTTCCTTGGCACGTCTTGTCGAAGCAGAGATCATGTTCCCCTTATTCCGGGATTCTCATCAATACGGACGTGGGTAACCCAACCGCGCCATTGATGGTGGCGCTTGGGAGATAAGCGAGTTTTACTAGGCTGGTGGGGACGCATAGTCTTCGTCCGCCTATATATAAGGGGATAAGGATCCACCTTTTCACCTACGCCTTCTTCCGCCTTTGCTTATCCATCTCCGCGCACTCGAGCTCCAGCGCCCAAGTTCGCGCATCTCGTCTCGACCTTCTCCGACCATGTCTGGAGCGGGAGGCAAATGGTTGGCCTCCTCCGTCACGGAGGAGCACATCACAAAGCTGCACAGCGCCGGATACCTTTCCGGCGACATCGCGCACCGGCTGCCCGACAAGGGGCAGCTCATCCCCACCCCGAGGCCCCATGAGAGGGTCGTTTTCCTTCCCCACTTCCTCCGCGGATTGGGCTTTCCACTTCACCCCTTTGTCCGAGGGCTCATGTTCTACTACGGCCTGGATTTCCACGATCTGGCGCCGAACTTCATCCTCAACATCTCGGCGTTTATCGTCGTGTGCGAGGCCTTCCTTTGCATCCAGCCCCACTTCGGCTTGTGGCTCAAGACCTTCAATGTCAAGCCGAAGGTAGTGAAGGGCACTCAAGCGGAGTGCGGAGGCGCCATGATGGGCAAGATGCCCAACGTCCTCTTGTTCGAAGGGGCCTTTGTGGAGTCTGTCAAGGGGTGGCAATCGGGGTGGTTCCACATCACCGAGCCGCGCGACCCTAAGTGGGCGGCGGCCCCCGAGTTCATATCTGGTATCCCTATGCAGCTCACCTCCTGGGAAGAGAAGGGCTTGCTATGGGGTAGTTCGGAGGAGCTGACAGGACTCCAAGCCTGTATCCAGAAGCTGGTGAACAAGAAGCTCAGGTTTGTCAATGTGGTCCAAGTCATGCTCATCCGCCGGATTCTCCCCTGCCAACAACGGGCATTTAAATTGTGGGAGTTCAATCCGGCACAGCACCAGGCATTGAGCGGGCTCTTCGACACGACGTACGAAGGCGCCTGGAGGGTGCTGTTCAAGGGCGCCGAAGCTCCCGCATCCGCTACTGAAGATCGCGGATTTCGCTCGCAGCGACCAGCTGACGAGGTAAGTGATTCTACCCCTTTACGGGACACTTGTTTTTAATAGTTTGACCCTATGCGGGTTTCAATCTTCCTTTTCCTTTGATAGGACTGGATGAAGAAGGCCGAGCAGGTCATCTGCCCGGCTCCCATGCCAGAAAACCCAGTAGACGCCCGTCTAGCGGGGCTGCTGGTTCCGGCACCGCATATGGTGCCGGATAAGAAGGCCAAGAAGGAGGCCACGGGTACTCGAAAGAGTTCCCATTTTCAGGTGTCCGACAATTCCGGGGCGGACTCCTCCCCCGAAGGCGAGGAGGAGGAAGAGGACTCTCTCCCAGAGGAGGGAGAGAGGAAGAAGAAGGCCTCCCCAACAGGGGAGCCCGAAGGGTCCAAGAGGGGAAGAACTATTCCCCCGGACAGCTCCGCCAACGCCAACATTGGCGATGAAGAGTGGCCCTCAAGGGCCAGGCCTCCGGCAAGATCGTAAGCATCCGGATTCCTGAATGATTTATAATTTCTATTTTGTGTCACATAGTGTCCTTCTAATGCCGCACTCTGCCTGCAGTCCGGCCGATGATGATCTTCCCGCTTCATCGAGCGGGTCGTTGGCTCCGTCGGATGTAGATTCCATCTCGACTGCCTCCACCCCTCGCGCCGCTGCGGACGCCGAGGTGGGATCCCAGGAAGGGACCCATCAGGAGGAGGCTCCAGAGGCACCGCAAGGCAGCCTCCCGGACTTTGCGCCGGACTCCACCTCGGAACCCGTAGTGGTTCCGGAGTCCGGCAGGCGGCCCCTTCGCAAGAAGGGAAAGACCGTGACGCCGGCGGCCCCCGTCCAACCGGAGGCGCCGGATAACTTGTTGGAGGCGCTCAAAGGCGCTTCCATCGAGGAAGAACACCGTACTATCATGAGTGCGGTGATTCAGAAGGTTCAGCTCACCAAGAGCGGGCTGACCGAAGCCTGCAGTAGCCTTCTAATAGGCTTTGAGGTAAGAAGTTAAAAATATGCAATGTAATACCGCATAGATAGTAGCCCCTGATGCTCGGTTCGGTGTTCGGAAAGAAAAGCTAGACTGAGGATCTAAAAAGATATACGCAGGGTTGCTAAAAATTATGTCAATATGGGTGTGCAGGCTGCGCTGCTGACCTCTGCCGCACTGACTACGGAGGTCGGTGCTTTGAAGCAGGACCTCGAGCGGTCCGAGCAAGAGCTCGGCTGTGCCAAGAAGCAGCTCGAGGACAAAGAAGGTGAGTAACACCACTTTGAATAGTTACCTTACAGAAAAGGATTTAGGTTGCGATAAAAATAACAAGGATAACGTGGGTACTGCAGGGGCCACGAACGAGGTGGCAACCCTGAAGGAGGCTGTGTCCGCGGCCGAACGCAATGCGGCCGCGGAACGGGCAGAGCGAGAGAAGCAGGAGGCGCAGGTGGCGGAGGTGCGGCAAGAGCTCCAAGCTCTCATGGAAAAACATGAGAGTTTGGAGCACGACTCAAGGACTCGAGAGTCCGAGCTTGCCTCGGCTCTCAAAAGTGCCAAAGCTGCCAAGGACGAGGCCCATAAGGCCCTTCAGGAGGTTGAGGATGTGAAGAAAATAGCGGCGGGTAAGGCATTTTTCATGCAAAGCAACCATGTTAATGTAAACTTCCTGATACTTACCCGAATTCGGAGCTCTCCAGGGGCGTTTGCACATCTGCCTTGCAGCGTGTCCGATGCCGCCGCATTCTACCGAGCCGAGGAGGGGAGCTCAACGGAGAAGGTCTTCTAGTCTTAGTACGCTGAGGCTGGCCATCCGGTGCCCCCTAGCGACCAGCTGAAGCAGTTGGTCGAGCTCCACAAGGTAGCCGAGCAGGCCATGAAGGGCCTCATAGTCCGGCTGTGGCCTGGAGAGGCCATGCCCGGGAGCTACTTCGGCCTCGTGCGGCGGCTGGTGGATGCGTGCCCCTGGGTGGAGGTCATCAAGCGCTCCGGCTGTATTGAAGGTGCTCGTCGGGCCCTTGCCCGCGCAAAGGTGCACTTGGGCAGGCTGGATGTGGGGAGGCTTATCACTGATGCGCCGCCAGCGGGCAAGGAGTACCGTACGCCCGAGATGTACTATAAGACTGTCCTGAAGGGTGCCCGCAAGATTGCGGATGAGTGCCCCAGAGATGTAATTATTAAGTAAACTCGCAATGAGTTATCCTGTGCACTGAAAACTTTGTTCATATGCGCTAAGCAACGCTTATTGATTTAAAATATTACCTTCTGTGCGGCCATTTATAAAATCTGAGAGATGGCAAGTCGTCGGCTTCAGCCCCCATGCCACGAGTGCTGGGGTGTTCGGGATAAATTTGAGCACTCTTGTTCCCATTTTTGGGTCCATCTAGGGAGGCGCTCAACACAATGAACAAGGCAACCAAACTTATAATGCTTCAACACTCTCACTTAGCCATAGAATTCTATAATTTTAAATTTCGGCGAAGCCCCTAGTATTCGGAAGACCGAGTTCGGGGCGATATCCATGCCTTGGCCGGACATTATCCGGTTCTTCGCTCGAAGCGGCGTAAGTCTTTAGGGACTCGAAAAGACCTCTCGAACAGCGACTAGTCTCTCGCCTTATCATGCCAGTCAGTTTTAGCTTTCTCCACTGAGGCGCTCGCCCAGCTCAATCGGGGCGCAATCGCAGTGGTTCTCCCAGTGCTACCTTAGCCGACAGAACGGAACGTAAGGTACCAAAACAAGGGACCCGGGCAAACCCAACTATTGACCCAAGACATGATTCGGAGCCGATTCATTAAATGCTATAAGTTCGGGGTGCCGCACTTGTGAAAGTGTTCGGACTTATCACACCATAATGCGGGGAACATAAGCCCCTGGTGTATTTGGCCGTACCAAAATATACGGGTGCAAGATGTCATTAATGAACATATATGTAAAGTAATGCAATTATAAGCAAAAAGTGCTGCATTATTTATTCAAGGAATTCTGCTATGAGTGCGGAATGATACAAATAGTGCCGTAAGAAAGGGATTGGACTAATTAAACATGTCCCCCTCCAGGGGTGGGCTGCGGACTGGTGTATATAATCAAATTTAATGCTCGTAATGGAGACCACCTGAGTGTTCGTTGCAGCCTTTTTCCCTCCCTGGCTGTTGCATCGTGAGTTCGGCGAGTTTGCCGCCGGACAGGGCCTCTGGTGAACGGAGTCCTGTGTATAAAAAGAAGAGAAATAAAAATAAAAAGAGTGACACACTTGGGAGCCCCTGGTGTGGTCGAGCCACACTCTGGGTCTGTTGTGGTCGTGCCCCTCCCCCTATGCCCATGGTATCTCTAGAGCGTAATGATGTACGCGGAGGGCTGGTCTTGCAATCATGCGAGGGCTGGGGTTGGGGCCGCATTGCTACGCGTGCTCGGAACGTGCCAGGTGGTCTTGATTGATTTTGCTCCGGGCGCGTTTGGCCGTGTCCGGTCGTTTAACGGCCGGACTCGAAAATTGCCTTAGAAGGCTGCTCTGTACTTCTGCCGTGAGAGCCGCTGTATGTTCCTCCCTTCGGAGGGAGCTTTCCGTATTTCCGTTGACCGTGATGATTCCACGAGGGCCTGGCATCTTGAGCTTGAGGCATGCGTAATGCGGCACCGCGTTGAATTTTGCGAACGCGGTTCGTCTGAGCAGAGCGTGATAGCCACTGCGGAACGGGACTATGTCGAAGATTAACTCCTCGCTCCGGAAATTATCCGGGGATCTGAAGACCACTTCCAGTGTGACTGAGCCTGTACAATTGGCCTCAACACCTGGTATGATGCCTTTGAAGGTCGTCTTTGTAGGTTTAATCCTTGAGGGGTCTATGCCCATCTTGCGCACTGTATCCTGATAAAGCAGGTTCAGGCTACTACCGCCGTCCATCAGGACTCTCGTGAGGTGAAATCCATCGACGATTGGGTCTAAAACCAATGCGGCGAATCCGCCATGGCGGTACTGGTCGGATGGTCTCTTCGATCGAAAGTGATCGGGCAAGAGGACCATGGATTGAACTTCGGGGCGACTGGCTCCATCGCATATACGTCCCTTAGTGCACGCTTCCGCTCCCTCTTGGGTATATGGGTTGCGTATATCATGTTTACCGTCCGCACTTGTTGGGGGAAACCCTTCTGTCCTCTACTGTTCGGCGGCCGGGTCTCGTCCTCGTCGTCGCTGTGCAGCCCCTTGTCGTTGTTTTCGGCAATTAACTTGCCTGCCTGCTTAAATACCCAACAATCTCTGTTGGTGTGGTTAGCTGGTTTTTCGGGGGTGCCATGTATCAGGAAAGAGCGGTTGAGTATTCAGTCCAAATTGGACGGACCCTGGGTGGTTCTTTTGAATGGCTTCTTCCGCTGACCGGGTTTAGAGCCACGGAATCCGGCGTTGACTGCCGTATCCTCATTATTATCGCCGTTAACGCGGCGTTTGTTTTTGCTTCGACGCGACCTGCCGTTATGGTCCTTAATATCCGGACTGCCAGCATTTTTACTGAGGTTGTTGCTGCGAGCTAGCCAGCTATCCTCTCCCGCACAGAAGCGGGTCATTAATGATGTGAGGGATGCCATGGATTTTGGCTTTTCGTGTCCTAGGTGCCGGGCTAGCCACTCATCGCGGATGTTATGTTTGAAGGCTGCGAGGGCCTCAGCATCCGGACAGTCGACGATTTGATTTTTCTTTGTTAAGAACTGTGTCCAGAATTGCCTGGCCGATTCATCTGGCTGCTGAATTATGTGGCTTAGGTCATTGGCGTATGGTGGTCGCACATATGTGCCCTGGAAGTTGTCGAGGAATGCGGCTTCCAGGTCCTCCCAACACCCAATTGACTCTGCAGGCAGGCTGTTAAGCCAATGCCGAGCTGGTCCTTTAAGCTTGAGTGGGAGATATTTGATAGCATGGAGATCGTCGCCGCGGGCCATATGGATATGAAGGAGATAATCCTCGATCCAAACCGCGGGGTCTGTTGTGCCATCGTAGGATTCGATGTTGACGGGTTTAAACCCTTCAGGGATTTGATGATCCATTACTTCGTCTGTGAAGCATAGTGGGTGTGCGGCGCCTCTGTATTGAGCAATATCACGACGTAGCTCAAGGGAGCGTTGTCTGCTGTGTTCGGCCCGGCCGAAGTTGTTGTATCCGGCGCGACAATATTCGTCGTGGGTCGTGGGGCGCCCACGTGATCCATAGATAGATCTGGATTGTCTTGCCTTGTCCTCCAATATATCCCACAAGTCCGGCGCGTTCCCCCGTGGTTTCGTACTTTTTGAGCGATGCCGGGGTACGGTCTTGGTGGAGGCCCTGGTGCCTCTTTGTCCCGACCAAGGGGTGGTCGGTCTACCGTATTGTGTGCTGGTGATGAAGGTATATATGCTTCCTCCTCTAGTCGGGGGAGTAACTTGCGTTTTGGGTAGCTCTTGGAGGGGCGTTCGAGTTCATACTCTTTGGCCGCGAGGACCTCGGTCCATCTGTCGGCCAGCAGGTCTTGATCAGCTTGAAGCTGCTGCTGCTTTTTCTTTAGGCTATTTGATGTGGCCATT
The DNA here is from genome assembly GCF_018294505.1 of Triticum aestivum. Taxonomy (NCBI): domain Eukaryota; kingdom Viridiplantae; phylum Streptophyta; class Magnoliopsida; order Poales; family Poaceae; genus Triticum; species Triticum aestivum. The sequence goes on from NC_057795.1 coordinate 318,288,026, forward strand.
AGCCTGCGTTTGAAATGCTCTTGTTCAACGGGATCCTCAGGCACGACGAATTCGTCGTCGTCGAGGCTTGCCTCGTCTCCGGAGGGAGGTATGTAATTATCATCCTCAACCTCTTCGTCTGCCGCTCTCTCGTGAGGGCTTGCGTCCTCCTGCGCTGAATCTTGCAGGAGGGGATTGTCTTCGGCACTTTCTGGGGTGTTATTATCTCCTGTGCCGGAGTCTCCATTCTTGCTTTGGCGGGATTTAGAGCGGCGCCGCTGATGTCGGCGCTTGGGCTGTTTCTTTAAGGAATCTACCTCCACTGCTTCTTCGCCGTCCCCATCCTTTGGGGCGTCCACCATGTATATGTCATATGACGAGGTGGTCTTCCAATGCCCTGTAGGCGCTGGTTCTTGATCGTCTCCGGCATCGTCGTCCATACCGTCGATGTCTTCGGAGTCGAAGTCTAGCATATCGGTTAGATCGTCGACAGTGGCTACAAAGTGGGTGGTGGGTGGGCTTTGAAATTCTTCGTCGTCCGCATCCCAACCATCCTGGCCATAGTCTGGCCAGGGCTCTCCGGATAGCGAGAGATGCTTTAGCGAATTTAGGATGTCGCCAAAGGGTGAGTGCTGAAAGATGTCCACAGCGGTGAACTCCATGATCGGCGCCCAATCAGATTCGATTGGCAGGGGCGCAAGAGGTTCGGAGTCCGGCGGGGAGTCCGGTACCTCGGAGTCACGAGCTTTATAAGGGACAAGGCCAGTGTTCGGCTCCATCGCCGTGGAAGTCGCAGCTCCCGAGGTGGTGTCCAACCACCCGTCCTCGATCTGCGCAATCGGCTCCGGACTATGGGTCAGAGCGGATTTGTGTGCGGCCTCCAAGGTACTGTCCGGCGGCAGAGTTTAATCATGCCCATCGTGACAGTGCGGCACGCTCGGCTGCGGCTCGGATCCATCGAAGATCAAGTCTCCGCGGATATCCATCGTGAAGTTTAGGCTTCCAAATCTGACCTGATGGCCAGGGGCGTAGCTTTCGATCTGCTCCAGATGGCCAAGTGAATTGGCCCGCGGTGCGAAGTCGCCGAATACGAAGATCTGTCCGGGGAGAAAAGTCTCACCCTGGACGGCGTTGTTGTTGATTGAAGAAGCCATCAAGCCTATCGGTGACGGCACAGAGGAACTCTCAATGAAAGCACCAATGTCGGTGTCAAAACCGGCGGATCTCGGGTAGGGGGTCCCGAACTGTGCGTCTAGGTGGATGGTAACAGGAGACAAGGGACACGATGTTTTTACCCAGGTTCGGGCCCTCTCGATGGAGGTAAAACCCTACTCCTGCTTGATTGATACTGATGATATGGGTAGTACAAGAGTGGATCTACCACGAGATCAAGGAGGCTAAACCCTAGAAGCTAGCCTATGGTATGATTGTTGTAATGGTTGTTCGTCCTACGGACTAAAACCCTCCGGTTTTTATAGACACCGGAGAGGGCTAGGGTTACACAGAGTCGGTTACAATGGTAGGAGATCTACATATCCGTATCACCAAGCTTGCCTTCCATGCCAAGGAAAGTCCCATCCGGACACGGGACGAAGTCTTGAATCTTGTATCTTCATAGTCTTGGAGTCCGGCTGACGATGATAGTCCGGCTGTCCAGACACCCCCTAGTCCAGGACTCCCTCAGTAGCCCCCGAACCAGGCTTCAATGACGATAAGTCCAGCATGTATGTAGTCTTCGGCGTTGCAAGGCGGGTTCTCCCTTAAGTTCCATGTACCTGCCGAACAGTGTCCGACCTCCTTATCAATGTCGCGCTTCTTGGCTTCCACGCCCAATAATGGCCTTCTTCCACGCGTCGCACGAATGCGAAAAGCCAGGGTATCTTTTATGTTTTACCCCCTAGCTGCGCAAATAATCTGCCTATAAGAGAGGCAAGAATCCAGATCCAAATCACACCATCTTCCTTCCGCGAGTACTCATCGGAGTGCTTCCGACCAAAAATCCATTCCATCATGGACCGTCGACGCGGCTCCTCCTCTCGCGCTCCCAGCCCTCTGCCAGGAGACTGGCGGAGATGTTCTGTCCCGCACAGCGAGCTAGTGACGCTCCAAGCGGAGGGATATCTCCCTCCTGCCTTCATGGTCCCGGTTCGAGCCGGGCTGGCCACCTACCAAGGTGGGAAGCAAGCGGAGGCTACCCCAAATCCCAACAAAGGGGAGCGGGTATGCTTCGTCCCCTATCTGATAAGGGGGCTCAGATTTCCTATACATCCGTTCCTCCGCGGGCTCCTGGAGTTCTACGGACTCCAGCTCCATCACCTTACGGCCGCCTCTATCCTGCATATCACGGGTTACGTAGCTCTTTGCGAGCTATTCCTGGGCATTGAGCCCCATTTTGCGCTGTGGAAGAGGTTGTTCTGCCTTGTGCCCCGTTCTTACGAGGGGTCCATATATCAAGTGGGCGGTGCCGAAATATGGCGCATCGCCGGGACCGGATATCCATCCGGAACCCCTAAGAAGGCATCCGAAGACTGGCCTTCGGAATGGTTTTACATAGAAGACGCTCCGCTGCCGGACCCTGTTCGGATCGGCCTCCCGGAGTTCAGTAATGCTCCTCTGAAGAAATGCCTTAGTTGGCGCCCACGGAGCCCCCAACTGGAGGAAGACAAGAGCGTCCATTATTTGATGGGCCGGATAAGGTTACTGGCCCATTCCGGGTTGACCATGATTGGAGTCATGGCAACATGCATTATGCGGGGGGTGCAGCCACTGCAATATAGGGGCCACCCTATGTGGGATTTTAACGGGGAGGACGATGCCACCCGTCATGGCCGCAAAGGGCCGGGTTCGGCCGAGGACCTGGCGAAGATCCTGTCCGGCCTGTACAAGGGGGAGAAGGAGGATTTCCTCCAGACGAACCCGTTGAATGGGTTCTCCATGAGTAATCCCCGGTGTTGGGTAAGCGAACACTCTGTGTGCCCGACCTATGCTTTCGAAGTTTAAGTTTCTTATATTATGTTTGCAACGCAGGAGCTGCGTCGGGTCGAGGGCATGCTTAGTCCAGCTCCGCAACCCGAGGATCCAGAGAGATCCCAGGATCCAGCCTCCGAAGAGGATCTAGACATAAAGGTGGAGCTAATCGACGGGGTGTTCCACCAGCTCAGCATGGATAATGCTTTAGTCGCCATTACGGCTGACTACCCCGGACTATATCCGGCTTCCCAGGTGATTGTGACTGAAGTCCTGACACCATTATTCCTTCCTTGCTCATTTCTGACCACCGTATACGATGGCACTTTGCAGGAGGCGCCTCCAAGGCGGGAAGGTGAGCCCGCGGCGGCTAACCAACAGGGGTCAGCCCGGCCAAGTAGGCGGAAGAGGAGTGCGGCGCGGATTGAAACGTCGCCGCAAAGGTATAGCTCACAGTTCGTTATCTAGAGCAACATTCCTAGGAAACGTTTGAATGCTCATGACTTTTGTAGGAGAAAAAGCGCCCGTCGGACTACGGGCGTAGAGGTTGCCAATCCAACCTCTACCAGCCAGGCTCCAGCACCTGGTCTGGAGGGGGAGGCGAGCGCAAGGCGCGAGCCGGATACTCCTCCAATGGAGGATGCTGACAGACTGTCCACCACCAAGTCTGAGGTGGAGAGCGCCATGAACCACAGGCGCCGCCGGACAGTTTTTTGTGACGCGTGCTTCTCCCCTGAGGCATTGAATGCCTTTAACGCGGGGGACGCGCACCTCCATGCTGCTCAAGATGGTTTGACCAGAGCCACGGAGCAGTATGTAAAAGACATGCGGGTAAAAGAATTTAATAGTTGTATATGCCAGTAGCCCCCGAGACTTAAAGTAGTTATATTAACTGATTTAAGGATCATTTGAAACGCAGGATATTATGGAGAAGAATACCCAACTGTCTCAGGAGCTGCAAGAGTGCAAGGCCCAACTCGAGGCCGCACTTGCTGCCGCAGGAGGAAACACAAAGACCCCTCCTAGTAACACATTATTTTAAAAAGATAAGTGGTGTGCGGCGTGCGCGCAAGTCTAATAATGACTTTGCAGGTGCTGCCGGACAAGATCTGGATAGGCAAGAACTACTGCGCCAGCTGAAGGCCGGCGAGAGGGTGCTGAATAAGGTGCAGCAGGAAAGGAACAAGCTCCAGGATGCCCACGCCCAGCTCGGAGAAGAGCTGAAAGGTGTTCGGGCCGAGCTGTCTGGCTCCGTTAAGGAGAATGAGCGGCTTCGTCGCGGCATCTATAGTAAGTGCTTGAGCGAACTCCTTTGAAAAGAAGAGTTCGGCGAGGAAGTCAATTGACAAAATATGTCTGTAGGTATACTCACAGGTCGCCCTGCGGAGGAGATGCCCGTATCAACGGGTGATCAACTTCCCGAGCTGTTGCAGCTGCTCGAACGAGTTCGGCAGGCAATGAGTGGCGTCGTCCAGGCTTTATGGCAGCCCTCTCCCTACCCGGGGGCCTTGGGGAGCTTGCGGAGAAGCTTCAGGGAGTGCGGCAGCACTTCCGTTTATGGAAGATTTCGGCCTGCCGCCAAGGTGCCAGGAAGGCCTGGGCCATGGTGAAGACGCGGTACAAGAAGGCGGATCCCAACCACATGGCCCAGGTCAGACCTGTGGGGCCCGATGGGAAGGAGATCCCTGTGAGTTTAGTATACGGCCAAGTAGAGTTGGCTGCTAAATTTTCCCAACGGGACTGTAAATTAGACAGCCTGTTAGACGGGATTGAGGAGGAATACAGTCAGTAAATTTGACAATGTGTTTTAAAATGACATGTGAAATGCCTTCTAACCGGATTGTAGATCGTTTGTCTTTGCCAACCTTTTCGCTTCAACCTCGGGACCCTAGAGTCCGGAGTGTGTCCGAATACCTTCTCGGTTAAGAAACAACCGGGGCATGCATGGAGACCAGGCGTAGGGGTCATTAGTGCTTTATCAGACAAGTGCCCAACTAGTTATGTTATATTACATGGTTAGTAAGAAACATCTTCCAGGGAGAATAGTTCCGTTAAGGGTTCCTTTCCCTGGGAGGCATGCCCTAAAGTGCATGTCCGGACTGCGAAAGTAGCAGAAAAACATCTGGGGGCAGATAAATAAGTAGGTAAAAATCATCTTTCAAGTCACCGACCGAATATTCCCTTAAGAACGCTAGCTTTCGGCTTCACCCAGTCTGAGGTACACATCCGGCTGACCCGGCAGTAACAATCGCAGAGGTGCTCCCTTTACCTCCTAGCCGAACAATCGGGAACGTAGGGGTAAGCACAGGAGCCAGGCAACCCAGCTTGGCCAAAACTTAAGTCATATTGATGCATATAATGGTGAATAAAAGGTACATGTGGAAGTTTGACACATGTGTTGGGCATGAAGCCCTTATAATTAACCTTCTGGTAAAGAAGCCCCCAGGTATAATGAGTGCGGATGGCACGTCAAGTGTGTGCAAACAATGCGCAAGTAGGCCTTCAAGGGCTTTTTAGGAAAAGGGGTGAGAGAAGAAGGAGAAACAAAAGACAGCTGAAGTGTAAAAATTTGGACGGGGGAAGGGGACGAACTCTTAGTCCGGCGCTAGGCATAGAATCTTCGGAGGCGGGCTGCGTTCCATGGGTTCGGCTCGAGTCGGTTGTCCGACGCATTTCGTAGATGGTACACTCCGCCGGTCAAGACTTGATCGATAATGAAGGGGCCTTCCCATTTGGGCTTGAGCTTGTCCTTTTTCTTGTCCGGCAGGCATAGAACTAGTTCGCCAACGTTGTAAGTCTTGGCCCGTACTTCTCTGCTTTGATATCTTCGAGCCTGCTGCTGATAGAATGCGGAACGAGCCTTGGCGACGTCGTGTTCTTCCTCCAGTGCGTCCAAGTTGTCCTACCGATCCAGCTCGGCTTCTCTTTCTTCGTACATGCGCACTCGAGGTGAGTCATGAATGATGCCGCAGGGCAAAACTGCCTCTGCGCCGTATACCATAAAAAATGGTGTGAATCCGGTAGTACGGTTGGGCATTGTCCGCAGCCCCAGAGTACGGAGTCGAGCTCCTCTACCCAGTGCGTGTCAGATTTCGTAAGGGACCGCACTAGTTTGGGTTTGATGCCGCTCATTATTAGACCATTTGCCGTTCCACTTGACCGTTGGTTTGAGGATGATAGACTGAAGCGTAATCGAGCTTAATGCCCATATTTTTGCACCATGATTTAACCTCGTCGGCCGTGAAGTTCGTGCCGTTATCGGTGATGATGCTATGGGGGACACCATAGCGGTGTACTACCCCAGATACGAAGTCTATCACTGGTCCGGACTCTGCCGTTTTAACTGGCTTGGCCTCTATCCATTTGGTGAATTTATCCACCATGACCAATAGGTACCTTTGCTTATGGGTTCCTCCTTTAAGGGGTCCAACCATGTCAAGCCCCCAGACCGCGAACGGCCAGGTAATGGGTATAGTTTTGAGGGCGGTGGGTGGCATACGGCTCTGATTAGCAAAGAGCTGACAACCAACGCATCTTTGGACTAAGTCCTGAGCATCTGCCCAGGCCGTCGGCCAATAAAATCCTGTACGGAATGCCTTTCCTACAAGGGCCCGAGCTGCAGCGTGGTGTCCGCCTAGTCCGGCATGAATTTCATCCAGAAGGTTTCGCCCTTCCTCTTCGGAGATACACCTTTGAAGGACTCCGGTTGTGCTTTTCTTATAGAGTTCTCCCTCATGGACCTTGTAGGCTTTAGATCGCCGGACTATGCAGCGGGCCTCATTTTGGTCTTCGGGAAGTTCCTGCCTAAGCAAGTAGGCTAGGAATGGCTCTGTCCACGGGGCGATTACTGCCATTATATCGTGGGCTGAAGGTGTTATTTCATCGGCTGAATCGCCGGTTATGTCAGATTGCTCTGTGTCAGTTGGTGCGGCTGCTTCCGGTTTGTTATTTCCGGACTCCTCTTCCCATAGTACGGATGGCTTAAAGAGCCGTTCCAGGAAGATGTTTGGAGGGACAGCATCACGTTTTGCGCCGATGCATGCCAGTACGTCGGCTGCTTGGTTATTATCCCGGGCTACGTGGTGGAATTCGAGTTCGTCGACCCGAGCTGACAGTTTGAGGACAGCGTTACGATAGGTTGCCATTTTCGGATCCTTGGCATCAAAGTCTCCATTTACTTGGGATATTGCAAGGTTTGAATCCCCGCGCACCTCTAGGAGTGGAATGCCCATGGAGATTGCCATCCGGAGGCCGTGTATAAGGGCCTCGTATTCGGCTGCGTTGTTGGAGTCCGTGTACATTATCTGAAGTACGTATTGGACTGTGTCCCCGGTTGGGGACGTCAATACGACGCCAGCCCCCAATCCGGCCAACATTTTAGAGCCGTCGAAGTGCATAGTCCAATTGGAGTATGCGCCATACTCATTAGGGAGTTCGGCTTCGGTCCATTCAGCGACAAAGTCAGCCAAAACTTGTGACTTTATAGCTCGCCGAGGTTTGTAAGTTATATCTAATGGTAAGAGCTCAATGGCCCATTTTGCAATCCTGCCCGTCGCGTTGCGGTTGTTTATAATGTCGTTGAGGGGTACTTCGGAGGCCACTGTTATCGAACACTCTTGAAAGTAGTGTCGGAGCTTCCAGGATGCCATGAACACCGCATACGCTATCTTTTGATAGTGCGGGTAACGGGACTTGCAGGGGGTTAACACAGTGGATACGTAGTACACTGGTTTTTGAAGACCGAATTTATGCCCTTCTGTCTCTCGTTCGACGACGAGTACCGCGCTTACAACTTGATGTGTTGCCGCGATGTATAACAACATTGGTTCGCCCAGGTTGGGCGCAGCCAGGACCGGATTTGTTGCCAATATGGCTTTTATTTCTTCGAGTCCGGCAGTGGCAGCATCCGTCCACTCGAAGTGTTCGGTGCGCCTAAGGAGGCGATAGAGGGGCAATGCCTTTTCTCCTAGGCGGGAGATAAAGCGGCTTAGAGCCGCCACGCATCCAGTCAATTTTTGTATTTGTTTGAGGTCCTTTGGGATATCCAGCTGTGACAGAGCTCGAATCTTGGCTGGGTTCGCTTCGATTCCTCTGCCGGATACAATGAAGCCCAGGAGCTTTCCGGCTGGTATGCCGAAAGCGCATTTTTCCGGATTCAGCTTGATGTCATATGCTCTGAGGTTGTCAAATGTGAGCCTCAAGTCGTCTACTAGAGTTTCGACGTGTTTGGTTTTGACGACTACGTCGTCTACGTATGCCTCTATTGTTTTGCCGATCTGGGTGGCCAGACATGTTTGAATCATGCGCTGATATGTTGCGCCGGCGTTTTTATGTCCGAAGGGCATCGTGTTGAAGCAGAATGGTCTGTATGGAGTGATGAATGCCGTTGCGGCTTGGTCCGCTTCTGCCATCTTGATTTGATGGTAGCCGGAGTACGCGTCAAGGAAGCACAATGAATCGTGTCCTGCGGTAGCATCGATTATCTGGTTGATGCGGGGGAGGGGGGAGGGATCCTTTGGGCAAGCCTTGTTGAGGTCTTTAAAATCGACACATAGGCGCCAGGATTTGTCCTTCTTTGGTACCATTACCAGGTTTGCTAGCCAATCCGGATGTTTGATGTCTCTGATGAATCCGGCTTCCAATAGTTTGGCTAGCTCTTCTCCCATTGCCTGTCTTTTGGGTTCGGAAAATCGTCGAAGAGCCTGTTTGACTAGCTTGAATCCTTTTAGGATGTTTAGGATGTGCTCTGCCAATCTGCATGGGATTCCCGGCATATCTGAAGGGTGCCAGGCGAAGATGTCCCAATTTTCCCGAAGGAATTCTCGCAGTGCGGCATCTACATCAGGGTTCAACTGTGCCCCGATGGAGGCCGTCTTTGTCGGGTCCATTGGATGGACCTGGAATTTTACTATTTCGTCCGCTGGTTTAAAGGAGGTGGACTTGGATCTCTTATCGAGTATCACATCGTCCCTATTCACCGTAGAGCGTAGCGCGGTGAGTTCTTCTGCCGCTAGGGCTTCGGATAGTGCCTCCAGGGCGAATGCGGCTGTCTTGTTTTCGGCACGGAGTGCTATGTCCGGATCACTAACGAGAGTGAATATTCCGCCGGGCCCAGGCATTTTGAGCTTCATGTACCCATAGTGGGGTACGGCTTGAAAAATTGTGAATGCCTCTCGTCCTAATATAGCATGATATCCGCTGTTGAACGGGGCCACTTGGAACATGACTTCTTCAGATCTGTAATTGTCCGGCGAGCCGAACACCACATCGAGTGTGATTTTTCCGGTGCAGTGCGCTTCCCGGCTAGGGATTATTCCTCTGAAGGTTGTGCTGCTTCACTCAATGAGGCTCCAGTCTATTTCCATTTTTTGAAGAGTTTCCTCGTAGATGAGGTTTAATCCGCTGCCGCCATCCATGAGTACCTTGGTGAGTCGAAAGTCGTTCACTGTTGGACTAAGTACCAGTGCAGCTGGTGCTCGGGCTGTTAGGAATTTAGGTTTGTCGCTGGCGTTGAAGGTGATGGCTGTGTCGCTCCATGGATTTGTTGTTGCTACTTGGTAGACTTCGGCGAGGCTGCGGATTGTTCATTTCCGCATGTTATTTGAGGCAAAAGTCTCAAAGACTGTTGATATCGTACCGGTATTGGTGGAGTGGTTTCCCGGGGCTAGAAGCTCCTCGCCACTTTTGGCCACCTGCCGTAATATCCAACATGCTCGAAGGCTATGTGTTTGGGTGGCGCCCTCTGTACTGTGAATTTTACAGGGTCCGCTAAGCCACCCCTCCAGTACGATTCTGTGCCCTTTATGGGGTTTTTGCTTTTTGGTTTTGTACCTGGTGCCTGAGTGTAATGCACCCTTTTGTTGCGGACTGGGGTTGTATTCGGGGCCAGATTGTCCCAAAACTTAATTTCGGTTTTCTGAAAACTCTCCATCGCACAGTACTTTCGTACTATGGATGCCAGGTCGGCGAAGTGTGTAACTTCACGATGGCTGGTGGCGTTCAAGATTCCCTCGTCCGTGCAATTATTGCAAAAGATTGAGATTGTGTTTTCCTCTCGGCAGTCCTTTATCCTGTCCATAACCAGGAGGAATCTGGCCCAGTAATGATGTACTGTTTCAGCAGGCTCTTGCCGGATTAGAGATAGATCGCATATGTCTGGGCGGGTGGGTGGAATTAAGTCCAGAACCGTACCCATCTCGAGGCTCAAGGGCCGAGGAGCTTCCAAATTTGGAAGCTTGGATTGCTGGATGTTGTCCAATGAGTCCGGTCCGGTGCCTGACTTTAGGTTCAGTGCTTGATCGAAGTCCGCCCCTCCGCGGGAATCCGGCATGGAGGGTTCGGGAGTCCGGACATGACTAGTTTTCAATACATGAGAAGAGTCGCCGCGTTGTTCCTCTACCACTGCAACGTGGTGGGTGACCTGGGGAGAGTTAATCTCTCTCAGATCGGTTTTAAGCCCAATCTGATTGTAGTCTGTAGCGACTCCCAGGGCGGCGATGCGGTCCAAGAGCTCGTTTACGGACGAGAGCTCCATTGGATCCAGCCGCTCGGCGAATTCCAAGCTGACGTGAAGATTGCTTTTGACGACCTGAGAGGTCATTGTCGAAGCGGTGGCCGGACAGGCGGTCATGAGAAAGCCACCTAGCCGGATAGTTCGGCCGGCGGCCAAGGCTCCTTTGGCGAAGATACCGTCCTTGAAGACGGGAAGAGGCATCCTTCCTATCAGTGACGGCACAGACGAACTCTCAATGAAAGCACCAATGTCGGTGTCAAAACCGGCGGATCTCGGGTAGGGGGTCCCGAACTGTGCGTCTAGGCGGATGGTAACAGGAGACAAGGGACACGATGTTTTTACCCAGGTTCAGGCCCTCTTGATGGAGGTAAAACCCTACTCCTGCTTGATTGATATTGATGATATGGGTAGTACAAGAGTGGATCTACCACGAGATAAAGGAGGCTAAACCCTAGAAGCTAGCCTATGGTATGATTGTTGTAATGGTTGTTCGTCCTACGGACTAAAACCCTCCGGTTTATATAGACACCGGAGAGGGCTAGGATTACACAGAGTCGGTTACAATGGTAGGAGATCTACATATCCGTATCGCCAAGCTTGCCTTCCACACCAAGGAAAGTCCCATCCGGACACGGGACGAAGTCTTCAATCTTGTATCTTCATAGTCTTGGAGTCCGGCGGACGATGATAGTCCGGCTGTCTGGACACCCCCTAGTCCAGGACTCCCTCAGTAGCCCCTGAACCTGGCTTCAATGATGATGACTCCGGCGCGCATAATGTTCGGCATTGCAAGGCGGGTTCCTCCTCTAAATAATCCATAGAAGATTGTGAACACCAGGATAGTGTCCGGCTCTGCAAAATAAATTCCACATTCCACCGTAGAGAGAATAATATGTACACAAGTTCAATCTGCTGACGTATTTCGTGGCATGACGTCACGCCACTACCAAGCCTTTACTTGAATCGTTTTTTATTATACCACCTCAGCGCGTTTAGCGAAGCGGTTTCCTTGGCACGTCTTGTAAAAGCAGAGATCGTGTTCCCCTTATTCCGGGATTCTCATCAATACGGACGTGGGTAACCCAACCGCGCCATTGATAGTGGCGCTTGGGAGATAAGCGAGTTTTACTAGGCCGGTGGGGACGCATAGTCTTCGTCCGCTTATATATAAGTGGATAAGGATCCACCTTTTCACCTACGCCTTCTTCCTCCTTTGCTTATCCATCTCCGTGCACTCGAGCTCCAGCGCCCAAGTTCGCGCATCTCGTCTCGACCTTCTCCGACCATGTCTGGAGCGGGAGGCAAATGGTTGGCCTCCTCCGTCACGGAGGAGCACATCGCAAAGCTGTGCAGCGCCGGATACCTTTCCGGCGACATCGCGCACCGGCTGCCCGACAAGGGGCAGCTCATCCCCACCCCCAGGCCCCATGAGAGGGTCGTTTTCCTTCCCCACTTCCTCCGCGGATTGGGCTTTCCACTTCACCCCTTTGTCCGGGGGCTCATGTTCTACTACGGCCTGGATTTCCACGATCTGGCGCCGAACTTCATCCTCAACATCTCAGCGTTTATCGTCGTGTGCGAGGCCTTCCTCTGCATCCAGACCCACTTCGGCTTATGGCTCAAGACCTTCAATGTCAAGCCGAAGGTAGTGAAGGGCACTCAAGCGGAGTGCGGAGGCGCCATGTTGGGCAAGATGCCCAACGTCCTCTGGTTCGAAGGGGCCTTTGTGGAGTCCGTCAAGGGGTGGCAATCAGGGTGGTTGTACATCACCGAGCCGCGCGACCCTAAGTGGGCGGTGGCCCCCGAGTTCAGATCTGGTATCCCTATGCAGCTCACCTCCTGGAAAGAGAAGGGCTTGCAATGGGGTAGTTCGGAGGAGCTGACAGGACTCCAAGCATGTATCCAGAAGCTGGTGAACAAGAAGCTCAGGCTTGTCAATGTGGTCCAAGTCATGCTCATCCGCCGGATTCTCCCCTGCCAACAACGGGCATTTAAATTGTGGGAGTTCAATCCGGCACAGCACCAGGCATTGAGCAGGCTCTTCGACACGACGTACGAAGGCGCCTGGAGGGTGTTGTTCAAGGGCGCCGAAGCTCCCGCATCCGCTACTGAAGATCGCGGATTTCGCTCGCAGTGACCAGGTGACGAGGTAAGTGATTCTACCCCTTTACGGGACACTTGTTTTTAATAGTTTGACCCTATGCTGGTTTCAATCTTCCTTTTCCTTTGACAGGACTGGATGAAGAAGGCCGAGCAGACCATCTGCCCGGCTCCCATGCCAGAAAACCCAGTAGACGCCCGTCTAGCATGGCTGCTGGTTCCAGCACCGCATGTGGTGCCAGAGAAGAAGGCCAAGAAGGAGGCCACGGGTACTTGAAAGAGTTCCCGTTTTCAGGTGTCCGACGATTCCGGGGCAGACTCCTCCCCCGAAGGCGAGGAGGAGGAAGAGGACTCTCTCCCAGAGGAGGAAGAGAGGAAAAGGAAGGCCTCCCCAACAGGGGAGGCCGAAGGGTCCAAGAGGGGAAGAACTATTACCCCAGGCAGCTCCGCCAACGCCAACGTTGGCGATGAAGAGTGGCCCTCAAGGGCCAGGCCTCCGGCAAGATCGTAAGCATCCGGATTCCTGAATGATTTATAATTTCTCTTTTGTGTCACATAGTGTCCTTCTAATGCCGCACTCTGCCTGCAGTCCGGCCGATGATGATCTTCCCGCTTCGTCGAGCGGGTCATTGGCTCCGTAGGATGTAGATTCAATCCCGACTGCCTCCACCCCTCGCGCCGCTGAGGTTGCCGAGGTGGGATCCCAGGAAGGGACCCATCAGGAGGAGGCTCCAAAGGCGCCGCAAGGCAGCCTCCCGGACTTTGCGCCGGACTCCACGCCGGAACCCGTAGTGGTTCCGGAGTCTGGTAGGCGGCCCCTTCGCAAGAAGGGCAAGACCGTGACGCCGGTGGCCCCGGTCCAACCGGAGGCGCCGGACAACTTGTTGGAGGCACTCAAAGGCGCTTCCATCGAGGAAGAACATCATACTATCATGAGTGCGGTGATTCAGAAGGTTCAGCTCGCCAAGAGCGGGCTGACCGAAGCTTGCAGTAGCCTTCTAATAGGCTTTGAGGTAAGAAGTTAAAAATATGCAATGTAATACCACATAGACAGTAGCCCCTGATGCTCGGTTTGGTGCTCGGAAAGAAAAGTCGGACTGAGGATCTAAAAAGATATGCGCAGGGTTGCTAAAAATTATGTCAATATGGGTGTGCAGGCTCCGCTGCTGACCTCTGCCGCACTGACTGCGGAGGTCGGTGCTTTGAAGCAGGACCTCGAGCGGTCCGAGCAAGAGCTCGGCCGTGCCAAGAAGCAGCTCGAGGACAAAGAAGGTGAGTAACACCCCTTTGAATAGTTACCTTACAGAAAAGGATTTAGGTTGCGATAAAAATAACAAGGATAACGTGGGTACTGCAGGGGCCACGAACGAGGTGGCAACCCTGAAGGAGGCTGTGTCCGCAGCCGAACGTAATGCGGCTGTGGAACGGGCAGAGCGAGAGAAGCAGGAGGCGCGGGTGGCGGAGGTGCAGCAAGAGCTCCAAGATCTCATGGAAAAACATGAGAGTTTGGAGCGCGACTCAAGGACTCGAGAGTCCGAGCTTGCCTCGGCTCTCGAAAGTGCCAAAGCCGCCAAGGCCGAGGCCCATAAGGCCCTTCAGGAGGTTGAGGATGTGAAGAAAATAGCGGCGGGTAAGGCATTTTTCATGCAAAGCAAGCATGTTAATGTAAACTTCCTGATACTTACCCGAATTCGGAGCTCTCCAAGGGCGTTCGCAGATCTGCCTCGCAGCGTGTCCGATGCCGCCGCATTCTACCGAGCCGAGGAGGGGAGCTCAACGGAGAAGGTCTTCTGGTCTCGGTACGCTGAGGCCGGCCATCCGGTGCCCCCTAGCGACCAGCTGAAGCAGCTGGTCGAGCTCCACAAGGTAGCCGAGCAGGCCATGAAGGGCCTCATAGTCCGGCTGTGGCCTGGAGAGGCCATGCCCGGGAGCTACTTCGGCCTCGTGCGGCGGCTCGTGGATGCATGCCCCTGGGTGGAGGTCATCAAGCGCTCCGCCTGTATTGAAGGTGCTCGTCGGGCCCTTGCCCGCGCAAAGGTGCACTGGGGCAGGCTGGATGCGGAGAGGCTTATCACTGACGCGCCGCCAGCGGGCAAGGAGTATCGTACGCCCGAGATGTACTATAAGACTGTCCTGAAGGGTCCCCGCAAGATTGCGGATGAGTGCCCCAGAGATGTAATTATTGAGTAAACTTTGCAATGTGTTATCCTATGCGCTGAAAACTTTGTTCATATGCGCTAAGCAACGCTTATTGATTTAAAATATTACCTTCTGTGCGGCCGTTTATAAAATCTGAGAGATGGCAAGTCGTCGGCTTCAGCCCCCATGCCATGAGTGCTGGGGTGTTCGGGATAAATTTGAGCACTCTTGTTCCCATTTTTGGGTCCATCTAGGGAGGCGCTCAACACAACGAACAAGGTAACCGGACTTATAATGCTTGAACACTCTCACTTATCCATAGAATTCTATAATTTTAAATTTCGGTGAAGCCCCTAGTATTCGGAAGACCGAGTTCGGTGCGCTATCCACGCCTTGGCCGGACATTATCCGGTCCTTCGCTCGAAGCGGCGTAAGTCTTTAGGGACTCGAGAAGACCTCTCGAACAGCGACCAGTCTCTCGCCTTATCATGCCAGTCAGTTTTAGCTTTCTCCACTGAGGCGCTCGCCCAGCTCAACCGGGGCGCAATCGCAGTGGTTCTCCCAGTGCTACCTTAGCCGACAGAACGGAACGTAAGGTACCAAAACATGGGAGCCGGGCAAACCCAACTATTGACCCAAGACATGATTCGGAGCCGATTCATATAATGCTATAAGTTCGGGGTGCCGCACTTGTGAAAGTGTTCGGACTTATCACACCATAATGCGGGGAACATAAGCCCCTGGTGTATTCGGCCGTACCAAAATATACGGGTGCAAGATGTCATTAATGAACATATATGTAAAGTAATGCAATTATAAGCAAAAAGTGCTGCATTATTTATTCAAGGAATTCTGCTATGAGTGCGGAATGATACAAATAGTGCGGTAAGCAAAGGATTGGACTAATTAAACATGTCCCCCTCCAGGGGTGGGCTACGGACTGGTGTATATAATCAAATTTAATGCTCGTAGTGGAGACCACCTGAGTGTTCGTCGCAGCCTTTTTCCCTCCCTGGCTGTTGCATTGTGAGTTCGGCGAGTTCGCCAACGGACAGGGCCTCTGGTGAACGGAGTCCTGTGTATAAAAAGAAGAAAAATAAAAATAAAAAGAGCGACACACTTGGGAGCCCCTGGTGTGGTCGAGCCGCACTCTGGGTCTGTTGTGGTCGTGCCCCTCCCCTTATGCCCATGGTATCTCCAGAGCGTAATGATGTACGCGGAGGGCTGGTCTTGCAATCATGCGAGGGCTGGGGTTGGGGCCGCATTGCTACGCGTGCTCGGAACGTGCCAGGTGGTCTTGATTGATATTGCTCCGGGCGCGTTTGGCCGTGTCCGGTCGTTTAACGGTCGGACTCGAAAATTGCCTTAGAAGGCTGCTCTGTACTTCTGCCGCGAGAGCCGCTGTATGTTCCTCCGTTCGGAGGGAGCGTTCCGTATTTCCGTTGACCGTGATGACTATACGAGGGCCTGGCATCTTGAGCTTGAGGTATGCGTAATGCGGCACCACGTTGAACTTTGCAAACACGGTTCGTCCGAGCAGAGCGTGATAGCCGCTGCGGAACGGGACTATGTCGAAGATTAACTCCTCGCTCGGGAAATTATCCGGGGATCCGAAGACCACTTCCAGTGTGACTGAGCCTGTACAATTGGCCTCAACACCTGGTATGACGCCTTTGAAGGTCGTCTTTGTAGGTTTAATCCTTGAGGGGTCTATGCCCATCTTGCGCACTGTATCCTGATAAAGCAGGTTCAGGCTACTGCCGCCGTCCATCAGGACTCTCGTGAGGTGAAATCCATCGACGATTGGGTCTAAAACCAATGCGGCGAATCCGCCATGGCGGATACTGGTCGGATGGTCTCTTCGATCGAAAGTGATCGGGCAAGAGGACCATGGATTGAACTTCGGGGCGACTGGCTCCATCGCATATACGTCCCTTAGTGCATGCTTCCTCTCCCTCTTGGGTATATGGGTTGCGTATAGCATGTTTACCGTCCGCACTTGTGGGGGGAAACCCTTCTGTCCTCTACTGTTCGGCGGCCGGGTCTCGTCCTCGTCGTCGCTGTGCAGCCTGTTGTCATTGTTTTCGGCAATTAACTTGCCTGCCTGCTTAAATACCCAACAATCTCTGTTGGTGTGGTTAGCTGGTTTTTCGGGGGTGCCATGTATCTGGCAAGAGCGGTCGAGTATTCGGTCCAAATTGGACGGACCCGGGGTGGTTCTTTTGAATGGCTTCTTCCGCTGACCGGGTTTAGAGCCACGGAATCCGGCGTTGACTGCCGTATCCTCATTATTATCGCCGTTAACGCGGTGTTTGTTTTTGCTTCGACGCGACCTGCCGTTATGGTCCTTAGTATCCGGACTGCCAGCATTTTTACTGAGGTTGTTGCTGCTAGCTAGCCAGCTATCCTCTCCCGCACAGAAGCGGGTCATTAATGATGTGAGGGCTGCCATGGATTTCGGCTTTTCCTGTCCTAGGTGCCGGGCTAGCCACTCGTCGCGGATGTTATGTTTGAAGGCTACGAGGGCCTCTGCATCCGGACAGTCGACGATTTGATTTTTCTTTGTTAAGAACCGTGTCCAGAATTGCCTGGCCGATTCATCTGGCTGCCGAATTATGTGGCTTAGGTCATCGGCGTCTGGTGGTCGCACATATGTGCCCTGGAAGTTGTCGAGGAATGCGGTTTCCAGGTCCTCCCAACACCCAATTGACTCTGCGGGCAGGTTGTTAAGCCAATGCCGAGCTGGTCCTTTAAGCTTGAGCGGGAGATATTTGATAGCATGGAGATCGTCGCCGCGGGCCATATGGATATGAAGGAGATAATCCTCGATCCAAACCGCGGGGTCTGTTGTGCCATCGTAGGATTCGATGTTGACGGGTTTAAACCCTTTAGGGATTTGATGATCCATTACTTCGTCTGTGAAGCATAGTGGGTGTGCGGCGCCTCTGTATTGAGCAATATCACGACGTAGCTCAAGGGAGCGTTGTCTGCTATGTTCGGCCCGGCCGGAGTTGTTGTATCCGGCGCGACGATATTCGTCGTGGGTCGTGGGGCGCCCACGTGATCCATAGATAGATCTGGATTGTCTTGCCTTGTCGTCCAATATATCCCGCAAATCGGCGCGTTCCCTTGTGGCTTCGTACTTTTTGAGTGATGCTGGGGTACGGTCTTGGTGGAGGGCCTAGGTGCCTCTCTGTCCCGACCACGGGGTGGTCGGTCTGCCGTATTGTGCGCTGGTGATGAAGGTATATATATGATTCCTCCTCTAGTCGGAGGAGCAACTTCCGTTTTGGGTAGCTCTTGGAGGGGCGTTCGAGTTCATACTCTTCGGCCGCGAGGACCTCGGTCCATCTGTCGGCCAGCAGGTCTTGATCAGCTTGAAGCTGTTGCTGCTTTTTCTTTAGGCTATTTGTTGTGGCCATTAGCCTGCGTTTGAAACGCTCTTGTTCAACGGGATCCTCAGGCACGACGAATTCGTCGTCGTCGAGGCTTGCCTCGTCTCCGGAGGGAGGTATGTAATTATCATCCTCAACCTCTTCATCTGCCGCTCTCTCGTGAGGGCTTGCGTCCTCCTGCGCTGAATCTTGCAGGAGGGGATTGTCTTCGGCACTTTCTGGGGTGTTATTATCTCCTGCGCCGGAATCTCCATTCTTGTTTTGGCGGGATTTAGAGCGGCGCCACTGACGTCGGCGCTTGGGCTGTTTCTTTAAGGAATCTGCCTCCGCTGCTTCTTCGCCGTCCCCATCCTTTGGGGTGTCCACCATGTATATGTCATATGACGAGGTGGTCTTCCAGTGCCCTGTAGGCGCTGGTTCTTGATCGTCTCCGGCATCGTCGTCCATACCGTCGATGTCTTCGGAGTCGAAGTCTAGCATGTCGGTTAGATCGTCGACAGTGGCTACAAAGTGGGTGGTGGGTGGGCTTTGAATTTCTTCGTCGTCCGCATCCCAACCATCCTGGCCATAGTCCGGCCAGGGCTCTCCGGATAGCGAGAGATGCTTTAGCGAATTTAGGATGTCGCCAAAGGGTGAGTGCTGAAAGATGTCCGCGGCGGTGAACTCCATGATCAGCGCCCAATCGGATTCGATTGGCAGGGGCGCAGGAGGTTCGGAGTCCGGCAGGGAGTCCGGCACCTCGGAGTCACGAGCTTTATAAGGGACAAGGCCAGTGTTTGGCTCCATCGCCGTGGAAGTCGCAGCTCTCGAGGCGGTGTCCAGCCACTCGTCCTTGATATGCGCAATCGGCTCCGGACTATGGGTCAGAGCGGATTCGTGTGCGGCCTCCAAGGTACTGTCCGGCGGCAGAGTTAGATCATGCCCATCGTGACAGTGCGGCACGCTCGGCTGCGGCTCGGATCCATCGAAGATCAAGTCTCCGCGGATATCCACCGTGAAGTTTAGGCTTCCAAATCTGACCTGACGGCCAGGGGCGTAGCTTTCGATCTGCTCCAGATGGCCAAGTGAATTGGCCCGCGGTGCGAAGCCGCCGAATATGAAGATCTGTCCGGGGAGAAAAGTCTCACCCTGGACGGCGTTGTTGTTGATTGAAGAAGCCATCAAGCCTATTGGTGACGGCACAGAGGAACTCTCAATGAAAGCACCAATGTCGGTGTCAAAACCGGCGGATCTCGGGTAGGGGGTCCGGAACTGTGCGTCTAGGCGGATGGTAACAGGAGACAAGGGACACGATGTTTTTACCCAGGTTCGGGCCCTCTCGATGGAGGTAAAACCCTACTCCTGCTTGATTGATATTGATGATATGGGTAGTACAAGAGTGGATCTACCGCGAGATCAAGGAGGCTAAACCCTAGAAGCTAGCCTATGGTATGATTGTTGTAATGGTTGTTCGTCCTAAGGACTAAAACCCTCCGGTTTATATAGACACCGGAGAGGGCTAGGGTTACACAGAGTCGGTTACAATAGTAGGAGATCTACATATCCGTATCACCAAGCTTGCCTTCCACGCCAAGGAAAGTCCCATCCGGACACGGGACAAAGTCTTCAATCTTGTATCTTCATAGTCTTGGAGTCCGGCGGACGATGATAGTCCGGCTGTCCGGACACCCCCTAGTCCAGGACTCCCTCAGTTGCAGTTTGAACATCTCAGGAGACCAGGGCAGAAAACTTTTTGATGCGATTGACTATTGCATATGTTACTGGTCCGTACAGAAAGGCCCATGGGTTGCTTACCACAGAAACATGCTCGCTCAAACGTGTTGCACAAATGACAGAGCTTGGCCTGGCAATCTATGGACCTGTGGTCAGTTGCACTACAATGGAAACATCGGCCCAGAGTATCATGAATGATCTCCGAAGATGGGAGGTCATTCAAGTCATATATTTTTTGGATAGCTGCCTCGTCATATTGAGCCTGACGGAAATCCAAGATATGCTCCAAAACGGAGATTGGTATGTTGCGCCAATTGTGCTCACGGTGTTTCTTTCCAACATATTTTTTGGCAAGGACATTATTGCTGACCGATGGGATTACCAAACTGCCAAACTGAATAGATGTGTTGCTCGGAATTTCCTCTGAGCAAGAAACTTCTTCAAATGAATTCATAAGATTAGTTGAGATGTGCTTGGAAAACCCAAATTTCGCCAACTCACGGTTGGATGAATTATCTTTGGCAGCACTAGTCACAAGAAATGCAAGGTTAGAACGAACCGCCCTGGGAGTTCTAGCCCATAACTCAGAGATTTCATGTGGCGTGTTCCAACCCACAGACCCATCAACAGGTGCAGTCCATGGCTGTTTGAATAAACCAAAATGACAAACAAAATCCGACCAGACTCTATCCCGTAGGGCATAGATAAAATGGCCCACCTTATTGGATGCCACAGAGAATCAGAAGTTCTTGGTTCCAATTTGTGTCACGTTAAAGCCAGAAGCAAGACCTCCAATGCAACATTGCCAAACCAACCGAAGCACAAGAGAGGGGAAAGGAGGCAGAGGAGAAGGTGACCACCAAGAAAAATTCCTTGGATGCAGAAGGGAGAGAGAAATGAACCGTGGATTTGAATCTCCTACGAACCTGGTCCTCGACCTTGAGGCCGGGGTTGAAATCCCAATGGAGTAAACCTTCCATGAGGCCACCCTAGAGATCATGATCACCGGAGATGGAGAAGGCTGCCGGAGATGGGGTGGAGGTGGGGGTGGGGGTGGAAGCCATCGCGCCGATTAGGTTGCAGCTTCTTAGAGAAGCTTTACCCCCAGTCATGGGTCAAAGCAGCTCAACAAGATGAGAATACATCAAAGTGCTTAAACAAAAAATGGCAACCCCATTTTGAGCTTAAACGATGAGTATGACCTATGATCAAGTGTCTTCACTTGACTCCTAAGTCAATATACTCTAACATAGGTGATCTTGTCACCGACCAATTCTAGATGAAGTTCTCTAGTATTTTCTTTTCTTGCATTCTGTCTCATGCATTTTTGTTCCCCTTTCGAAAAAACTTCATCTAGATTTCTTCTCTTTCATTTCTGTTCTGCATTTCTCTGCATCTAATTCATTGCACATCCTTTAGTCCAATTCATTGCAAATCCTTCAGTTAATTCATTGCAAATCCTTGTGAGATCATTCTTGCCTAGTGAGCTGAGGTGACTAGTGTTTTCTCTGTGATGAACTCGGACAAACCGATTTGCCTCTTTCGGTTAAACCGAAATTTTTCAGTGCCACCGAAGGAACCAACTCGGTTTAGCCGACTTCAATACTGAGAAATCACTCTGTCACATGCATTCTGCACACTTCGTTCCAGTTCCACTCGATGATTCTTATCCTCTACCAGCATCATATTCCATGTGCTGCTTTGTTCTGTGACTCAAGGACCAAACCTATTTTGACTCACACTCCAGAAGACCCTTCTTGGAAATTGATGTCAAAGGGGGAGAGAGAGTTCACATCAAAGCTTAATTACTCCATCAGAGGGAGAGAGCAACAGGGGGAGAGAAACATTCTTATCAAAAGAGAAACCCCAGTTGCTTGGTATTCAAAGAGGAGAGAAGTTACATGTCTTTAGAGGGGAAAGACATGTTTATGTTGTTTCGTGTTTGCTTTGCTCTGATTTTCTTTTCCTTATCTTCTCCCAATATCTACTATAAGATTCAGGGGGAGCAAGACATCTAACGGAAGGAAATCTTAAAATTCATTGCACATCTTTACCTTTGGGGACATGTCTACACTCAAATAGAGTACCTAGTACTCACTCTATACATGTCATCCCAGATCTTGGTACTCTTGTGGTTTACTGCTCTTGCTCTGCTTAGTAGATGTTTCTGTGTTGTCTAACCTTGTTTACTTAGGTTTATCTCTTCCAAAGCTAGTTCAAGACCAAAAGGTAAGTATATGCATCACACTCATGTACATGAGGATCTCTTGCTGATGTAAATATTGTTTGCAAGGACTCATGAGCATGAAGGTACATTTCCCATGTTCACACCATTTGCTCTGATGCATATAGCCAAGATACATGTAACTCATTGCTTGCTCTGTCATGATTATGCACTCACATGATCTTATGTTCTATATTTACATGATTGCATACATGTAGGGGGAGCCTATGCATGTTACATGCCTTTCCAAAGCTTTACTTGCTTTTCTCTATATCTTTATCTAAAGCTTTGATGTATGTTGTCATCAATTACCAAAAAGGGGGAGATTGAAAGCACAAGTGCTCCCTGGGTGATTTTGGTAATTAATGTCAACATATCTCTTGTTGGACTAATACTTTCATCTAGTATATATCAGATAAGCCCAACAGTGGAGTGGCATGGACAAGAGGATGTGGAACCCCTTCAAGATGCTAAGGACAAAGGATTGGCTCAAGCTCAAAGCTCTAGACTCTACATTTTCTGTTTTCAGTGATCCAAGATCACATTGAGTACATAGGAAAGCCAATACTATTAAAAAGGGATGAGGTGTTGCTTAATGGCTTGCTTGCTCAAAGTGCTTAGTGATATGCTCCAAAGCCCTCAGCCACTTTCTCATATCCACATATGTCCCAAATCAAAAGTCAAACTCGGCCCCATCGATTTGATCCATCCGGCGCCACCGAGTTCATTTGACATAGCCACTGCCAAAACCCTAATCAGTTCGATCACACCGATGGGATCTCGGTCTCACCGAGATGGGCTTGCAATCTCTCTGTTATCTATTGCAACATTTTCAGCCCCACCAAGAAGATGTAATCGGTCACACCGAGTTTGCCTGACCAACTCTCTGTTTTGAGTTTGCCTGACCAACTCTCTGTTTTACTTATTACCAAATCGGTCTCACCAAGTTGTGTAATCGGTCAAACCGGGATGAGGTTTTACCCTAACCCTTGCATATCGGTCCCACCGAGTTGATCACATCGGTCCCACCGAAATTGCCTAACGGTCACATATGTACTAAATCGGTCCGACCGAGTTTTCTGATTCGGTCCCACCGAGTTTGGTATAATGTGTGTAATGGTTAGATTTTGTGTGGAGGCTATATATACCCCTCCACCCTCTCCTCATTCGAGGGGGAAGTCATCAGATCGTGCCTACACTTCCACTACCCATTTTCTGAGAGAGAGCCACCTACTCATGTGTTGAGACCAAGATATTCCAATCCAACCATATGAATCTTAATCTCTAGCCTTCCCCAAGTTGCTTTCCACTCAAATCATCTTTCCACCAAATCCAATCCTATGAAAGTGAATTGAGTGTTGGGGAGACTATCATTTGAAGCACAAGAGCAAGGAGTTCATCATCAACACACCATCTGTTACCTTTTGGAGAGTGGTGTCTCCTAGATTGGTTAGGTGTCACTTGGGAGCCTCCAACAAGATTGTGGAGTGAACCAAGGATTTTGTAAGGGCAAGGAGATCGCCTACTTCATGAAGATCTACCCTAGTGAGGCAAGTCCTTCGTGGGCGATGGCCATGGTGAGATAGACAAGGTTGCTTCTTCATGGACCCTTCATGGCTGGAGCCCTCCGTGGACTCGTGCAGCTGTTAGCCTTCATGGGTTGAAGTCTCCATCAACGTGGATGTACGATAACACCACCTATCGGAACCAGACAAAAAAATCCGTGTCTCCAATTGCGTTTGCACACTCCAATCCCATCCCTTTACTTTCTTGCAAGTTGCATGCTTTACTTTCCGCTGCCCATATACTCTTTGCATGCTTGCTTGATTTGTATTGTGAATGGTCAAACTTGTGATTAAACTCCATCCAAACTTGAAAAACTTAAAAATTGTCAACTTTGTTTGTTGAGTGTCTAATCACCCCCCCCCTAGACATCTCTTCTCGATCCTTTCAGAGACCGTTTTGGCCTGTCCGTTGCCACAAAAGGATTAGGCTACCTTGTTGCACTTTACTTGCCATTATCGTTACTTGCTCGTTACAAATTATCTTGCTATCAAACTACTCGTTACCGACAATTTCAGTGCATGCAGAAAATACATTGCTGAAAACCACTTGTAATTTCCTTCTGCTCCTCGTTGGGTTCGACACTCTTATTTATCGAACGGACTATGATTGATCCCCTATAATTGTGGGTCATTAGCAGATTCATCAGCATTGGAGCTGGAAATGGGCTGACGGAATTGCCCATGAAGGGGAAGAATTCCTTCATCGATGACATTCTTGCCTTTACTAGGTATTGTGGACAGCGTGCTTTGAAGAATTTCAACTTCAAAAAAATAACTCAAGTGATTCTAACGATCAGCCTTGTAGTGGATTGAAGACCGGTTTCTGATGAATCTCATAATGCATTGTGCATATGGCTTCAATTCAAAAGGGGACTGAGTGACAACGACCAAATTCCTTAGGAGGAAATCATGAATGTTGATGGGAGTTCCATGAATGATGTGGAACAACGGGTTCTTCATAACTCCCACAACTTCTTCAGTGTTGGAATTGTGGCCTTTGATCGGACTGAGGGTCTTATCTAGAATGCGATAGACAGTCTTTGGCACATATAGCAAATCCTTCACTAGGAAGGTTGTCCTTGGAGCATTTTCTTCAGCCATCAGCTTCATGAGCAATTGCATCCGATGATTTGGTAGCTCCGGTTCTTCATAAATTTTATTTGCTCCTTCTTGGGGTGGATCAACTAGAAGAGCACGAAGTAATTTGTCAATTGGTGCCTTGAAGTGAGTGTCTTCACTCATCTAGTCTAGAGCCCAGGTTGCGGTGTCGTCAGCATTGCGTGAGAAGTGTTCAGTTGGATAGAACTAAAGAATGAGTTCTTCATTCCAGTCACAGACGTCAGTGCAGAAATTCAGTAGACTGGCATCATGAAGAACAACCAAAACTGGCCGAAAGCATGGAATTGACTCCATATCCACATGAGGAATATGGTGATATGGGAATACTTTCTTCTTGTCAAAAGGCAATGAGGCATAGAAATTCATCTGTGTCCTTGTCCAGAACCTCAAATGCCTGAGTTTGGACGAGTAATAGGGAGACTCGCCAATGAAGAAATTCTTCCCTTCGAAAAATTTGGCACTATCAAACTTTGGCCGCTTGAGTCCTTTGCCAATATCGAGCATCACGGGAACTGGTTGAAGATTTTTCCTTTTGGTTCTGACATCAAGCACTGGTCTTGGAGACCCAGTGGAATCATTAGGATCTGTGATGGCAAGATCTCGAGCAACCTCCTCCGTTGTGGCAGTTGGAACTGTGTCAGTGTCGGCTGAGGGAATTGAGTCTGCACGTGGAGGAGATGCATTGATGACATCAACATCAGGATCATCATGAGCAATATCATCAGCTGTTGTAGCTAGAATCTCTCCAGGAATATTGTGGACTGATGGTGGTTGTTCTTCAGAGCTAGTGTGTATTTCTTCAGTGCACACAGGCGACTGAGGCTCTCAGGTGAGGGGTGTGGTGAGGGGCGAATTTTTGTGAGATGCTTCCCAAAATTTGTCATGTATTGGTGGAGTGGTATCTCCATCAATATCCACTTCTTATTCATTTTGTTCACCCGTTGATTCTTGTGGAGGAGTCTATATAGGTTCATGAGGCATCGATACATCAGTATGAACCTCTATTTCTTCATCCATTTGCTCTATGCAAGCACAGAATGGGTATCTTCTTCTTTCTTCATCAGCCTGGGGGATTTGCTAAGCCACACCATATGGAACCATTTGAAGATTTTCAAGATTGCGAGCAGGGGCGCCAGTGAGATTGGAATTGCATCAATAGGAATAACAATTGAAGATAATGAGGCCATCTTCAATTTCTTCAGGGATTCAGGCGCATGTGGAGCTGGCTTTTCTCTTCTTTGCTTCATGCTCAACAACCTTTGTCTTCTTCGCTTCTAATGCACAAGGAAGGGTGATAAGCTTTAAAGATGAAGACTGTGTTGGAGTTGCTGCTGAGGAACTGGTTGGAGCAATTTCATCAGGCGTGACTGTTGCAGTCACCCTAGCAGATTCTTCAGGCACGACACTTGCAGTCGCCCTGGGAATTTCTTCAGTCACAACATTAGCAGTTGTGTGATCAATTTCTTCAGGCGCAACTTCTTTAGTTTCCCTGGCAAACTATTGACGAGATGGAGGCGCAGTCTCACTGGCTTGTGGTTTAGTAGTTGGAGCTGAGCAGCTGGGTGGTGGTGTCATGCCAACCTTGGCAGCTTCTCATTTGTTGTGGTCTTCTACCACCTTGGTTGAGGCCGTGATGAATCGTTCTTTCATGCCACAACAATGGTTGGCTTGTCTTTCATATTCTTCAGACAACTAAAGAATTTCATATTGCAATTGCAACAGCTGCTGAGGGGTTATAGACATCATATTTTTCCTTAGTTCCTTCTCCTTCTGAATTTGTTGTTTCTTCACAAGTTCTGCCTGAGCTATGTTGTGCTTCTCATTCAAGATGAATGAGGAAATCATGTGGCTTGGTCCAGGAGGCAGATTCAAGTCATCAAGAGGAGTTCTGGGTTGGTGCACCAGATTTTGATGAAGACTAGGAGCTTCTTAGGATCCAGTAGCATAGGAATTCAAGAGTTCTTGGCTATTTCATATTGCTCTTGCTTTCATCTGAGGAACTCAACGAGTTCATCCTCATCAGCTAGCCCATGTTCGTCAACTTGAGGCACCACTGCCTTGCTCTTGGAACTTGTCCTAGTTTAGCGGCCTGCAGTGACTTTTTGCTTCAGCTTGGGCGTTGAGGCAGTTGGTTGCCCTCTAACAGAGGCACTTGATGCTACAATGGAGGCTATTGGGAAGCCCTTGGTGCGTTGGAAAGATGAGAGCACAACCGGTGTTGAAGCTCTTGTTGTAGCCTTTGAGGAACTTGATGCAGGAGGAGGCACTGAAGACTTTGAAATCTTAGGTGCTGAAGACTTTGAAGCAGCTGGTTGGGCCTTTGAGGGCATTGGTACAAAAGACTTTGGCTTTGTATTTGGTTTCTTCTGCATAGCCTTCTTAGGAGCGCTTGCGCTAGCACTTCCACTAGCACTGGCTTCAGCTGAAGCCTTTGCTGCCCTATTGAAATCTTCAACAACCTTCTTGGCTTGTTTTGACAACTTGGCCTGGCGCCTTTCCATTCCTTGGGAAATTCTTCACCTCTTATGATACTTGTGGGATCAGCCTTTTGACCAGGACCAAGTAGTGGCCTATTGCACGAAGGTGTCACAGCAAAGTCTTTCATGTATTTGGAGGTGACGAATCTGTAATCCCTCCATTCATACATCCAGTATCGTTTGATCTTTTGCAGACGCGTTTTGCGCTGCTCTTTTGTTGCCTTGCCATGAGTTGCTTCATCTAGCGTACACTATCCTCAGTAAATATCCTCAGGGATTTCAAAAGCAGTGTGTTCCTCTATCCTCTTGCCACCTTTTTGTGGCCTCTTTCCTTCAGCCATTTTCTTCAACTTAGGATTTTGCACTTGTGAGGACTCTGAAGATGTTTAAAGGTTTTCCTGAAGTTGTGCTGCAAATGATTTAATTTGATGAGAACCTAGATATTCGTTAGCAGACATTGTACCTATGAACAGAGTATAGTTGCGAGGAAATAGGAAGAGTCACATGTGTTCTCAGAGAATTTCAAAATAAACCAGTTGAGGACATTGACCCTTATCGTCTTGAAGAATTTCATCAAGTGTTCTTGACTAAGGTTCCAGAGTTGTACAGATTGAAGCAATTTGCACAATTGAGGAATCTAGATGTTAAGCATAACATTGATGAAATATACGACTGGCCAGAAGGAAGTGCTGAAGAATTGAAAAAGTGGTAAAAATAGCACTTGAAGATTTTTGAGTAGAGTGAAGATCAAAATGGGGCAGTAAATAAGCATCTAGTTTACCCCAGAGATGAACTCGATAAATTGGACGATGAGGCGATGGAAATCGTCAGCTCAGATCTTTCATGCCCTAACTCGGCGATGGAAGATGTGTATGGCCGCGACGGAGGCAAAGAAATCTGCGTCTGGCGTGAGTACATCGATGAAGAAGTTGAGGCATGATATGTCTCCAACGTATCTATAATTTTTGATTGTTCCATGCTATTATATTACCCCTTTTGGATGTTTATGGGCTTTATTTTACATATTTATATCATTTTTGGGACTAACCTACTAACCAGAGGCCCAGCCCATATTGTTGTTTTATTGCCTGTTTCAGTATTTCGAGGAAAAGGAACATCAAACGGAGTCCAAAGGGAATGAAACCTTCGGCAGCGTGATTTTTTGGAAGAATATGATCCTGGAGACTTGGAGTGCACGTCATAAGATCCTCGAGGACTCCACGAGATGTATGTCTTGCCGTGTTTATCTGTGGTGACAATGGGATATCATGTGCTTCTTGATGTATGTTTTGGTGACCAACTTGCGGGTTCCGCCCATGAACTTATGCATAGGGGTTGGCACATGTTCTTGACTCTCTGGTAGAAACTTTGGGGCACTCTTTGAAGTACTTTGTGTTGGTTGGATGAATCTGAGATTGTGTGATGCATATCGTATAATCATGCCCACGGATACTTGAAGTGACAATGGAGTATCTAGGTGACATTAGGGTTTTGGTTGATTTGTGTCTTAAGGTGTTATTCTAGTATGGACTCTTTAACAGATTGATCCGAAAGAATAACTTTGAGGTGGTTTCGTACCCTACAATAATCTCTACGTTTGTTCTCCGCTATTAGTGGCTTTGGAGTGACTCTTTGTTGCATGTTGAGGGCTTGTTATATGATCTATCTATGTTATTATTGTTGAGAGAACTTGCACTAGTGAAAGTATGAACCCTAGGCCTTGTTTCCTATCATTGCAATACCGTTTACGCTCACTTTTACCTTTAGTTACCTTGCTGTTTTTATATTTTCAGATTACAAATACCTATATCTACTATCTATATTGCACTTGTATTACCATCTCTTCGCCGAACTAGTGCACCTATACAATTTACCATTGTATTGGGTGTGTTGGGGACACAAGAGACTCTTTGTTATTTGGTTGCAGGGTTGCTTGAGAGAGACCATCTTCATCCTACGCCTCCTACGGATTGATAAACCTTAGGTCATCCACTTGAGGGAAATTTGCTACTGTCCTACAAACCTATGCACTTGCAGGCCCAATAACGTCTACAAGAAGAAGGTTGTGTAGTAGACATCAAGGCAGTGAAGCACTTTTTCTCCAGTGGCGATGATATCCAGCGGTGGTGCTAGGGTTTGAGAATTGAGAGCGAAGGGAGCAAGGGAACAAAGTGAACTGACGTTGACAGGGTCAAGGCTATTTATAGCTGCAATGAAAACTGAGGGTCCGAAGATTTTGGACGGATAAGCCCCTGACCATTCGCATCTCGGTGACACATGTCATGCATGCATTTTCACACTTATCCATGCATGTGAAGCGCGGGATTAAGTTACTGTTGGAACCGCCAGAAGAAAAACTTTGAGAGTTTTAAATTGTGTTCACAATTTCTTCAGCCGTCAAGGACACAGTGAAGACTTTGAACGGTGTCAAGTAGAACGCATATGAAGAATTTGTGAACAGGGTGGGTTGAGCTTAGCACACAGGGGAGCGGGTCCAATCACATCCACATAGTTGAAGAAATTGAATTGAAGAATTAGCAATATGTGGATGATGTTGAGGACATGAAAAGCTCGAATAAAACCATTAATAAAAACAGTGAAGAATAACCTTAAATGATGAATTTGAAAAGTTTGACGAAATTGCAAATGAAAAAAACTCAATTTTGAGGAATGTCATAAAGAGGTGGTGGCGTTACCCACCGTATAAGAATTGTGATGACTTCAGACACCGCGTACAATTGTCGTAGGGTTCTGAGAGTCAAGTTCTTCATTAATTTCTTCACACTTAGAGGGTAAGTCTTCAATGGTTGAAGAAAAACCTTACTCGTGTGTTGTGCATCAAAGTCATCAAAAATGCATAAGCATTAGGATGTGTGTCCACTTCAGAGGACATTTGAAGATTCTAGGATGTTTAGCTCACACCACAACTTGCAGAATCTCTTTTCATCCAAGGGATTAGTGAAGATATCATCAAGCTGGTCTTTAGTCTTCACGTGGTCGATGACAATGTCTCCCTTCAACACATGATCACAAAGAAAATGGTGACAAATCTGAATATGCTTCATCTTGGAATGTTGCATTGGGTTGTGGGTGATCTTGATAGCACTCTCATTGTAGCAGAAGAGAGGGACTTTCTTCACATTGATGCCATAGTCCTTCAGGGTTTGCTTCATCCATAGAAGCTGCGAGCAGCAGGCACCAGCAGCAATGTATTCAGCCTCAGTTGTGCAAAGTGCCACGCTAGTCTGCTTCTTTGAGGACGAACAGACAAGAGAACATCCGAGGAAATGGCATGTGCCTCATGTAGACCTATGATCCACATGATCTCCAGCGTAAACAGAATCAGAAAATCCAGCTAGATCAAAAGATGATCCATTGGGATACCATAATCCAAGCATTGGTGTGTGAGCTGAATATAGAAGAATTCGTTTCATGGCCTGGTGGTGTGATTCCTTTGGTGTCGCTTCAAATGGGGCACACATGCAAACACTAAGCATAATATCTGGCCTAGATGCACATAGGTAAAGAAGCGAACCAATGATGGAGCGATATACCTTCTAATCGAAATCTTTACCATTTTCGTCGGTGCCGAGTTGACCATTAGTAGGCATTGGAATTGTGAGGCCTTTGCAGTCTTTCATGCCAAATTTCTTCAGGAAATCTTTGAGGTGTTTCTCTTGAGAGATGAAGATGCCATTGGGTTGTTGACGAATTTGAAGACCAAGGAAGAATTTCAATTCTCCCATCATAGACATCTGATATTCTTCATGCATCATATATGCAAATTCATCACTGAAACGCTTGCTAGTGCAACAAAAGATAATATCATCAACATATATTTGGCATATGAATAGTTCACCATCATAAGACTTAGTGAAAAGAGTAGGATCAAGTAAATCGGGTTTGAAACCCTTTTTCTTTAGGAATTCCTTCAGAGTATCATACCAAGCCCTTGGGGCTTACTTGAGGCCATAGAGAGCCTCGTTCAGTCTGAAGACTTTGTCAGGATGCTTTGGATCTTCAAAACCTCGTGGTTGAGCAACATATACTTCTTCCTCAAGCTTACCATTGAGGCATGCACTTTTTGCATCCATTTCATATAAGAGAATATTGTGATGGTTAGCATATGCAAGAAATATATGAATAGCTTCAATCCTAGCAATAGGTGTGAATGTTTCATCGAAATAAATACCCTCATCCTGTGTGTATCCTTGTGCTACAAGACGGGCCTTATTTCTTACCCGCTTGGCCATTTTTGTCTTACTTTTTGTGGTAGATCCACTTAGTGCCGATGATATTGTGCTTGCATGGATCAGGACGATTCACAAGTTCCCACACATTGTTGAGCTCGAATTGTTGCAATTCTTCTTGCATGGCTTGAATCCACTCAGGCTCCAAGAATGCTTCAACAACTTTGATGGGCTCTGTGATAGAGACAAATGCAAAATGCCCACAAAAGTTAGCTAGATGTGAAGCTCTTGAGTGAGTGAGGGGGCCAGGTGCATTGATATTGTCGAGGATCTTCTCAATCTGCACTCTCGTGGATGTGCTGGACGAGGGCCTTGTTAAGGTTGAGCATTTTCCTCAGAGTCATTTTCTTCAGTAGCAGCAGTTTATTCATGACTAGGAATGATCACTTCTTCTTTAGCTATTTCTTCACTAGGCACTATTTCGCCGGTGCCCATCAGCTTGATAGATTCCTGAGGAGGCATTTCATATAGCACAAGAGGCAGGTGCTCTCTTTGCGAGCCGTTAGTTTCATCAAACCGTACATCTACAGTTTCAACAACCTTGTTATGATAGGTGTTGAAGACTCCTAGGCGTGCAAGTTCTTTCCGTAACCAAGCATAAAACCCTCATGTGCTTTCGGTGCAAATTTGGAATTGTGATGAGGATCTCTAATCCACCATTTAGTACTGAAGACTTTGAAATAACTTACATTGGGATTTTTGACAGTGAGGAGCTCATATGAAGTCTTCTTGAGGAATTTGTGAAGATATACCCGACTGATGATGTGACAAGCAGTATCAACTACTTCAGGCCACCATCGACAAGGTGTCATGTATTCATTATGCATAGTGCGAGCCATCTCAATGAGTGTCATGTTCTTGCGTTCATCAATTCCATTCTGCTGAGGAGTATAAGGGGCATATAGCTCATGAGCAATACCAAGTTCATCAAGATAGTTATCAAGGTGTGTATTCTTGAACTCGGTGTCGTTTTCTCTTTTGATATGCTTGATCTTGATGCCATAATTCATCATGGCATGGTTAGCTAATCGTGTGAAGACACTCTACACTTATGTCTTAAAGGTAATGATATGCACCCAGGTGTAACGAGAATAATCATCAACAATGACGAATCCATAAAGTGATGCTACATTGGTTATTATGGCATAATGAGTAGGACCAAACAGATCCATATGAAGTAATTCAAAGGGATGAGTAGTGGTCATGATTGTCTTCGCGGAGTGCTTGGATCTGGTCATCTTTCCGGCCTCACAAGCACCGCAAAGGTGATCTTTGACAAATTTGACGCCCTTGTTGCCAATGATGTGCTTCTTCTTGACGAGTGTGCTCAAATTCCTCATGCCAACATGTCCAAATCATCGATGCCATAGCCATCACTCTGAAGATTTTGCCAGTAGACATGCGGCCGGTTGAGAACCTAGAAAGAAATCTACAATTTACAAATCACATCTCCTAAAGCCTTCAAAGAGTTTGGACTTGTCAGTTCCATTAGCACAGTGCATCTATATTTGCCGAAGATGACAATCATATCAAGATCACAAAGCATTAAGACAGACATGAGGTTGTATCCTAGGGACTCGACAAGCATCACTTTTTCCATGTGTCAATCCTTTGAGATAGCAACCTTACCTAGACCCAATACCTTGCTTTTTCCTTTGTCTGCGTAAGTGATATGCTTTAGATGAGATGGAGTAAGGAGAGCATTCGTAAGGAGATTCCTGTCACTAGTCATATGATTGGTGTAGCCCTGTCCAATACCCATTCAGTAGCTTTTGGAGTGTCATCCTGTAGAAGCATTAGTTTCACTTACAAATTCATATACTTCAGTTGAAGAATATGATGATCAATTTTGTTAGTGAATTTCATCAGTAAGCATATAACTAGCAGCATAGGGATGTGTGAAATGAGTAATTCATTTCATCATGATTAGCTTGCATCCCAGTCAAGCATTGTGTCAGGACTTCAACAAATTCATCAGACATTTATTGTGTCTGAAGACCTAACCCTCCAGAAGAGATTAATTCTTCTTCTTAACCACCCACATCTAAATGGGTGGCTGAGAAGCAATGTAACATAGTGCATTGATAGAGAACTTAGGCACTGAACAATATGCATTTCTATTCATAAGAGGGGAGTAGTACTGATACGAATATGCAGACAAATTCTTAGCAGTTTTTTGCACATAGTGATTTGAATAATAATGCACATATTCATCAGATCACTATCTGTTTCCCTGCATAGAAGTGTTTGTATGAGCATGAGTTGACCAGCGTCCATTTGACGACTTTGGTCTAGGTGAAGAATTTGCCCTAAGGTTGTTCCTTTTCTTCGGTGTTGTCATGATGACATTCACCTGAAGATTTTGAAGAACAGTTTTAGGCACCCAGATTTTCTTCACTAGGGGACCATTCCTGTAGTTAGTACCAAAAAATCTAGCAAATACTTCACCATTCCGATTTCTGAACAACTTATAGTTGGAGTCAAATGGCTCATCAGAAGAATGTGGAGTACCACAGTTGTAGCCAGATAGAGTGGATGGATCAACTGAATGTCCTTTTGCAGCAACCCATGTGGTTTTGAGATACTGCTCAGGTTTCCAATAAGATCCATCTGCATTCAGCTTTCTCTCAAAAGCAATACCCTCTTTCCTAGGGTTCCTGTTCAGAATCTGCTTCTTGATCACATCACAAAGAGTTTGGTGCCCTTTGAGGCTTTTGTACATGCATGTGACGTACAATTCCTTGAGACCTGCATTTTCATTAGTAACCCTCGTGGTCTCCTCAGATGAGGGAATTGAATCCACAGAGACAGTTGAAGATATAGTAGCAGTTGAAGCATTTGAACATTCCATTGAAGAATTTGCATTATCACGTTGAAGGCATTTTAAGCATGGAGGAACAAATTCTTCCTGAGATGTCCTGATCTGTTGAGCGCGTAATGAATCTTTGTCTTTTTGAAGATCATCATGAGACGCTCTCAGCTTCTCGAGTTCTTGCTTCCTTTGAAGAAATTCATAGGACAGCTTCTCGTGTGCAGCTAAGAGGGCCACATGACAACTTTCAAGTTCGTCATATTGTGACTTTAGGCGTCTGAGATCCTCAGACAAACCTTGACTACGATCCCTTTCCTCATCTAATAGATCATCACTTTTGTCTAGCAATTTTTTAAACCTTTCCATAGCATTTTATTGTTCAGTTGCAATTTTAGCAAGTTTCTTATACCTAGGTTTTGCTTCACATTCAGAATCATCATCACTTGAGGTATTCAAGTAGGCTTCATGTGAAGTTACCTTGGCACCTCTTGTCGTGAAGCAATAGGTGGGAACGTAGTCATCAGCACAGTCTTCAGATTTGGTGGAGTCACCCTTTTCTTCATGATCGAAGATAGACTTGCCGATGAACTCGGTCGCGAGAGCCAAACTTGCAACCCCAGAGTCAGATTCCTCCTCAGATTCCTTAGATTCTTCCTTAGAATCCATTTCCTTCCCAATGAAAGTGCGAGCTCTGCCTGAGGTGTTCTTCTTCTTTTATGAGGACTTTGATGAAGATTTTGATGACTTCTTCTTTTTGTCATCTGAATCATCATCCTTGCTAGACTTTTTCTTCTTTGAACCCTTTTTCCAGAGGGGGCAATCAGTGATGTAATGGCATGTCTTCTTGCATTTGTGGCAAGTTCTTTTGTCGTAGTCACAAGCAGAAGCTTTAGTGTTCTTTGAATCGTACTTTGAAGACTTTCTAAAGTGATTCCTTTTTGAGAACTTCTAGAACTTCCTCACAAGCATAGTCAATTTTCTTCCAATTTCCTTAGCATCATCAGTACTACATTCTTACGCTTCTTCTTCTTCTTCTTCAGATGAAGAAATTGCCTTTGCTTTAGCCTTTTCCTTCAGAGCGCGAGGTCGTCCATAGCTGGAACCATACATATCCCTCTTCTCAGCTTGTTGAAATTCATGAGTATTGAGCCTCTCAAGAATATCGGCGGGATCAAGTGACTTGTAATCAGGATGTTCTTGAATCATCAGGGCCAAGGTGTCAAAGGAGCTGTCAGGAGACCTTAGCAATTTCTTCACTACCTCGTGATCAGTGATGGCAGCAGTAGTGCTTGTAGCTCGTTGGAGATATCAGTGAGGTGATCAAATGTTTGCTTAACATTTTCATTGTCAAGCCTCTTGAAGCGGTTGAAGAGATTGTGAAGCACATCAACTCGAGAGTCACGTCGAGTGGAAACTCCCTCATTGACCTTGGAGAACCTATCCTAGATCAGCTTTGATGTTTCCAGTGCACTCACTCTGCCATATTGCCCTTTGTTGAGATGTCAACATATGATGTTCTTTGCTTGAGAGTCGAGTTGCTTGAAGCTCTTCACATCAGTAGCATTGATGCTAGGAGCAACTATGGGGACGCCGTTCTCAATGATGAACCAGAGATCATTGTAAATTGCCTCAAGATGCATGCATATCTTGTTCTTCTAGTAAGGATAGTCTGTGCCATCGAAGATGGGGCATGGAGCAGAAACCTTGATCATATCTGCGGTCGACATAACTAAATCTCCAGGTGGTTAAACCAAAATCACACAGAACAAGGGAGTACCTTGCTCTGATACCAATTGAAAGCACATGTTATCTCCCAGAGGGGGGTGAATGGGAGATTTTTATAAATTCATCAAATTCTGAAGAATTTGACAAAGATCAGAGTGAAGAAATAGAAATGCAAGGAAAACCAAGTCATCACATAATCAGAGTACAAGCAATCAAGATACGTAAGGGTGAAGAACATGCAATCATGCAATCATACACACATGAAGAATATGAACTAAGGAAATGAAAGATAGTGTGATGAAATACTTCAGTTCAAATTCATCAGAGCATAGATCACAAATTCTTCAGCAGTGGAATATTGTAAGAGAGGGTGAGGAATTTGAAACCAGGTAGGCTCGATGAAGACAATGGAATTTGGTAGACCAGTTCCAGTTGTTGCATCAATTGTACGGCTGGTTGAGGTGGCTGAGTCGCAACTCAGAGGACACACAGTCCTCACCATATTCCTCTTGAGCTAAGGTCACTTAGTCCTCGCCCAATCACTCGTGATAAGTCTTCAAGGTAGACTTCCAAAACTTTCATAGACTTGTTCACCGGCACACCACAATGACTCTTGGTGTACTCAGAACTTGACGCCTAACCGTATGAGAGAATGACGGCCTTCAAAGGTAACTGGCTCAGATCACTTAGATCAATCTCTTCAGTTATGCTCAATCACTTTGGCTCTGGGTTTTTTCTCACTTAGGATTCTCTCAAAGTCCTCAGAGGATGGGTTGCTCTCAAATGACAAGTGTCAAGTTCTCTCGGAGCAGCCAACCAACAATTGGTTGTGGAGGGCAGCTATTTATAGACAGGGGCAACCCGACATGAATTGTCATAAATGCCCTTCTTGATTCGACCGTTGTCAGGATAAGGATCCACTCGACAGTTGTTCCGCGACGCAACAACTGTCGGAATTTGAACTCTAAAATTCGTCGGGGCACTCAATTTCCTCTCTTTTAGGCAGAACGCACTGGTGAACTCCTAAGTAATGATGTCACAATTAATTTGATTGGCAATTTGCAATGGAATAATCCATTACTCCCTCCGTCTAGGTGTATAAATCACCTTACAAAGATTAAATAATTCCAAAACACTTAGGCACGGTGCATTAACTCTCACCTCGTTTTTTGTTTTTTTACATAAATAAATGAATCAATCAATAAGAGATGCGGGGCATATATGCTTTCAATTACTTGAGACTAGCAAACACCACATGCAATGGTCAGTTCATTGCATGTAATGCTATTAATTAGCAATTAAATATCAAGTTCTCTTGTTTTTTCCTTCGTCTCGATTGTGGTGCACAACCTAAGTTGATTTATGGACATGGGCGGAGGAGTAACAACGATACCCAACACGCATCTAAATGCGATCGAGTGATGGAAAGGCAAGGAGCCTAGACACCTAGGTGGGCCACACGATGTGTGCGCACGCGTGCCCTATTTAAATTGGCTAGATATGTTAAATAAAATATGTTAAGATGTTCTGCATTGCACCCTTTTTTCTACAGAATAAGGAATAACGAAAAATATTTGTGCTTTGTGGGATTGAAACTCATGACCCCAAAGGCCCAATTAGCTGACCTAGCATGAGCTTGTGCTAAAACATAGGTTCATTATTTAATTAAAAAGTACCACCATGACTCTTTGCACCAGAATACATCAATTTATATACATTTGTAAATTGTGTGGAAATCGGGAAGCCACTTCAAGAAACCAAGGAATAGAGGGGGCGAAGAAATTAAATGAATTTGGGCTAGCATAGCTGATTGGTTCTAAATGAATAAAATTGTTGGATTTGCATGGTTGGTTGTGTCAATATAAATTAAGCGGTGTAAGTAAGACTAGATTTCAGGATTGTTAGTATGAGGAGGAAATCCTACAATTAATGAATCGATCCTTCTGGAGCCCACCAATCTTGTGTCAATAATCCATTTTTTAAAATTTTTGTGAAATGACCACAATAAAGGAGGAAGTAGATTTCAACCTCGACGTGTGTATCACTGCTGCTATTTGGTGGCACCGTCTGGATGTTGTCATGACGCATTGATATACGTTTTGATGGACATGTCAATTACTTCTCCTGTTGCAACGCACGGGCATATGTGCCAGTTTTAATTCAATGACAATTGTTCAACATAGCAAGAACATTATATCAAAAGAGGTGAACACTTTTTTGACTAGTCCAAACATTTTTAAAAATATATGTGCGCACCTTTTTGGAAGGGCGTGGTTATTTTTCAGCACGCGGGAACACTTTTTAGTATTCGCTGAATATTCAAAATAATAAGTCATTTTCTTTAATCTACATGAACATTTATTTTCAAAGGCATGCCCAATTGCGTGAATAGTTAAAAATAACAAAACTTCTTAAATGACATGTTAGCCTCTTATAAATCCGCAAACACTCTTCATAATCCGCAAACACTCTTCATAATTATAAATCCGCAAACACTCTTCTTAAATGACATGTTAGCCTCTTATAAATCTGCAAACTTCTTAAAAGACTTATATCAAACCCATGAGCAACTGTTTTAAATAGGTAAATAATTAAAATTGTACAATAATAATTTTTCATATCAATAATGCTTATTAAAGTTATACAAACATTTTTTAATATGTTATATGTTTCAAGAAACTATTGCATACTAAAAATATTATATAAACGACAAAGGAACATAAAAAACTTTAAAATGAAACACAGAGCCAACACTTAAAAAAAAACTAGCGAAAAACACTACAGAAACAACGCTCAAAACAAAATGTGTTAAACATCTTACTATGATTAACCGGCCCACCAAAGAAGTGATCTAGGTGGGAGTGTGATCCAATTCGCCATTGGCGATATAACGAGATCAGTAATTAAGTGGTACCTCTTACAAAGGTCACTCCCACCTTCTAAGTGGTTGACAAGTGATGCACTGGATGTACGTCACTTGTCGTAACCTACGGGTTTTTCTATTTTTGTATATTAGTTTAATTAAAAACATTTCATCTCTTAAACGATGCGTTCAAATCTCAAACCGCTTTTATCGTTGGTTTTCTTGCGTCGAGATCCTCGAAACTAGGTCCGATATTAATAGGTTTTAACGAACATTTTTCCTGAAAAAACTCAAGCAAGAAGCACGTTTGTTCTACACATTTTTTCATTTTTGAGAGGCATAACGGTGTCTCTCGTGGAAGCAAATTTGTGCCTCCCGTGGAAGCAAGTAAGAACACATTTATTTTTTCTTCTTTGTGAGGCATGACTGTGCCTGTCACGGAAACAAATTTGTGCCTCCACGAAAAGCAAATCTCGGTGCCTCACGAAAAGCAAATCTCGGTGCCTCTCGCGGAATAAAATCTGTGCCTCCTCTGGAAGAAAAAACATATTTTTTCCTTTTCGAAAGGTACAATTGTGCCTCTCACGGAAACAAATCCATGCGCCCGTGGAAGCAAAAAAACATGATTTCTTTGCGCTATTTTTTTCAAACTTTTTTCTCTCCAGAACCTATGAAAAACTAGATGAAAACCAAAAAGCCGGAAACCCTCAAAGAAAAATTGTAAAACCCCTAAAACGCATACAGAAAAATAATAAAATAAAATCCTGAGGGAGCGCTCAGCATGCGACACGAGGCGGCAACTGAGAGCGCACAGAGCGGTGTGCTCCCAACCCACTAAAGTGACCCTTGCGAAACTCCCTTATGGGGTACGCCAGGATTAGTTGCTCACGCGATATATATACACCGCAGGAGCAATTTATCGGCCATTGCAAGATGGAGCACCATCTCACCTCTCGCGAACGTACTACGAGGCTAGCCCATTACTGTAGCATCATGTGAGAGAGTTTTATGTGGTTTCTTTATCATTTCCTTCACTGTTTGTAGTGGTTTTCCCCTTTTTATGGTCTTCTTGAGGTTTTTTTTCTGTTCTTTAGCAGTTTT